>NC_056740.1:289110693-289195693 GCF_019279795.1 Protopterus annectens
CCTTTCTATCTCACCTTCACTCATTCAGCCTAACCCTCTGCACCTATTCTAACCTAAAATTTTCTCCACTGCTAATAAACTGAAACATAAACTAATCTTAGATCTACCCAAACTCTTACTTTGCAAACCTAAACAGCTTAAGCTCATTTCTTTCAACACTCTAATCTTAGATATTCACCCCAACCCTGGTCCCAGCCCCATTCTTCACAATGCCTACCCCCTATCTCCTTCCTCCCCTCACAACATCCTAAAATTGTTTACTATCAATGCCTAGAGTCTCAACAACAAAGTTCACCTATTTCAAGCTTGGCTAAGCCATAACCAACCAGACATCCTAGCCATCTCCAAAACTTTTCTCAAAGCCCATATCTCCGATTCTGAGATCCTACCCCCTGGATTCCATATTCTCAGTAATGACCGACCACATAAAAAAGGTGGCAGCACTGCACTAGTCTACTCTAGCCTTCTAACCTTAACACCTCTCCAAATTACAATCCCACAATTCAATAACACTGAACTTACAGCTCGACTACTAAAAATGAATAAACACAAACATATCTGCATTATTGCTCAATATATCTCACCTGGTAACAATATCTCCACCCTCGAAGACATTCTCCTATAGGCATCCACTGAAATTAAGTATGAAACCTACATTCTAGGCGATGTAAATATTGACTGGAATAAAGTTAACAGTCCTCTCCCTCCCTATCCATTAATCTCTATAAATGATTCTCCCCATCACCCAACCTAACAAAACTAACCCCCCTGGATCCACTATTGATTGGATCCTAGTCTCTGATCCAAACAAAACAACTAACTCTGGCACAATCCCTGACTCCATTAGTGACCACCTCCCAGCTTTTATTCATCATGCAACCAACTCCTCACCTCATCTGCACCAGTACATTCTTACTCGTAACTTGAGTAACTTCAACCCCATAACTTTCTCTAACATGCTCAAACAAATGGACTGGTGCAGTCTAAACACCCTTCTACTTGACAGTGCCATAGACTACTTAAGCTCTGTCTTCCTAGACACTCTAAACTCTCTAGGCCCACTAAGAAACAAAAGGATAAAGACTAATACAGCCCCCTGGTTAACTAAAGATACAAAACAAATTATGCTCCAAAGGGACAAATTATAGAAGCTTTACCAAAACAACAAATTGCCCAGTACCCTGCTCCAATACAAACAACTCTGTAACCTTGCAAAACAGCTTATCACTAAGAACAAAAATCCTACTATATCAAGCTACAGTCCAACAATAATAAAAACTCCAAGCAATTCTGGAAATCAGTAAACTCACTTCTTAATCCTGGCTCCAAGAATAACCCCTATCCTGTAAATCCAACCTTGAACTAGGCTCTGAATTTAACTCAATTTTCATAGAAACTATTTCTGAACTGACCAAGACTTTCCCCAATGATAACCCACCAGTCCCTCACTCTTCTCTATCTAATTCCCCTAATAGCCATCCCATTATGTTTGAGCTCAAACCTGTCTCCACTGACTTTATAAAAAAACTCCTATCCAAACTTAAACCTTGTTCTAATGTTCCTGACAATATTCCCTCCACCTTCCTAAAATGTCCTGCTGATGGAATAGCTCTCCCAGTTAGCATCATTAATTACCATTCCATAAATGAATCATATGACCCCAAACTCTGACGTTCAGCTTATATCCTTCCTCTTCACAAAGGAGGCAAAAACACCAACATCTCAAACTTCCGCCCTATCGCTCTGCTCTCACCAATATCCAAAATCCTAGAAAAGTGCATCCACCTCCAATTTATGCCTTTTCTTACCCAAAACCATCTTCTTACACCTACCTAACATGGCTTCCGCTGAGGCCATAGCACTATAACCACTCTATTGTCTTTCCTATAAACTGTCAATCAAGCCCGAGACTCCGGACAATTGGTGTCAACAGTTTTGCTAGATCTGTCTAAAGCCTTCGAGACTGTCTCCCACAGACACCTTCTCTTTCACCTATCAGATCTTCATCTCTCTCCAAGAACTTTATCCTGGTTCTCCAGCTACCTATCTGACAGATCTCAAGCAGTAAAATGGAATAACTCCATCTCCTCCTTCTTATGTACCCCAACTGGTGTACCACAGGGATCTATCCTAGGGCCCATGCTTTTTAACATCTTCATCAATAACTTCCACTCTGCCATTCCTGATGCTAAAGTCATTCAATACATTGATGGCTCAACCTTTGTCTGCTCTGCCTCTAACCTCTCTGAACTGCTCAAGAAAACCCAAACTAAACTACATTTTCAATAACCGAAGACTGGCTGCGTCAAAACCACCTCTTGCACAATGCTAACAAATCAAAAATTTTACTCCCCCCCCCCCCCCACTAAGCCTTACTCCTACAACAAAAGTACTTTCAAAGTCCTTAGCCAAACCAACTCACCTATAGAAGTGGTTCCTTCCGCTAAACTTCTCGGCATTACTATTGACGAATACCTCAAGTTTGACATCCACATTCAACAAAATATTAAGAAAACCCACCAAAAACTAGGCATGCTATACAGGAATAATCACTTCCTCTCAATCTCCACTAGGCAAACTCTGGCCACTACTTATCTTCTTCCCTCCTTATTATATGGAGCACCTCTCCTTACCAATCTAATCACCTCCACCTCCTCCAAACTATAAAACTGCTATAATAAAATCTCAAAATTTCCCACCAAATCCAGAAATTCCACCCATCACTGCCTTACCCTACAATCTCTGAACTGGCTTGAACTCCCAAACTACCTAAACTACCTCCAACTTACCACTGCACACAGACTTATATTTCACCCTACTAAATGTCCTGCTCTAGCAAATATCCTTCTCCCTTACACCCCCAGCAGAACTCTCAGATCCGAACATCAAAACTTAATTGCTATATACAAGCCCAAACGTCCTCCTGGCCAGCTTCTCCTCTCTTTCTCCTTAGGAAAGAAATGGAATTCCCTTATTTCCATTCTTAGAATTATACCAAACCCAGAGAACTTTAAATCCCAGCTTTTCAAATACCTGTCCTCTAAATGAAAATGTACCTGCCTCCACCCTACCTAAATCTATCTAAATATTTGCTCCAGGAGGCTTTCTCACAGGTTCCTAACCTCTCTAATATCTCCCATAGTTACTTCACCATGAGTGTGTCTAAGCTCTCTACAATTTCCGAGAGCTAGTTATCACACAACATAACTGTGTAAATATTGTAAATAGCATCATACTTTAAATGAGTGCATCCAAAGTGTGTTTACCTTTATTTTTAAAGGTGTTTCTTCGAATGTTTGCATAAATGTATCTTTATTACCCTTTGAACAACCATAAACTATTTTGTTTGACTATGTGTGACTCTGTACAGACTTTGTAAACTATGTGTGACTCTGTACAGACTTTGTAAACTGTCCTATACAATGTATCTCTCTGTAAGTCCTATACTTTGTATCTCTGTTATCTATTATATCTGTACTGTATTATGTTTCCTGGAGCTTTTCTCCCCGGGCCTCCAATGAAAACAGGTCCTTTGGGCCCAGTGGACTTCCCCAGTAATCAAACTGGAAAGAAAGAAATAAATAAAATAAAGCTAAACAAGGCATATTTTAATTAAGAACAAAATGTTTATTTAACTGTAAGCCCAGGATGAACAAAAGCAATACTTTGAAATTACTCATAGACCTAAATCCCATGCAAAAAGATGGAATAAATGCAAAGAGATGGGGATCTTTTGTGAAGGCAAGGGCACAATGATACAGCAAAGAGTCTAGTTTTTATAGTTTGTAGTAGTTTGTAACTGCATATCATGTTAAATCAAGCATTCATCTGCATTACTTGAAAGCAAACTAGTTCCAGTGCAGGAAGGCAATGGACCAATCTTCTTCTAGGAGACTATCTGTTTGTACATAAATGTTGATCTTTTACAAAAAAGTACACAATTGTGTGAGTAGTAGTAAAACAGGAGGCACCCAAATTGTTTCATCATACCACAGTTGTCTTCCATCAATGTGTTTTTAAAACATTGAGACACTGTTAACAGACATAGATTTTACATGCACTTTAGAAGGAAAGGATACATTTAAAGCACTTTTCATGCAAATCTCTGTTGAGCATGATGTGATATATGATAAGGCTGCCAGGCACACCACAGTGCACATGTCCAATCCTGCAATCCATTTCATTTCAGGAAGCAGCAAATCCTGGCAACTAACTGCAGCAGTTATAGTCAATCTTTCCATCTCAGTGGCTACATCTGCTCACAAACTATAATAAATACCCTACACCAACCCCTCTACCACCTCTCAAAACAATAACAGATTTCCAGATAAGACTAAGATAGCTTTTAGACAAATTCGCTCATAAACAATGACACATTTGGAAACCAACTTAATGCGACTTTATAAGAAGAATGGAGGAATAACTGGAGTTGTATCTTATTTGGGAGCATAAGAAAGGGAGGAGAGATTTGGTCATGTCTCTAGCAACTTTCTAATAGGGCAGATGTTTAAGAGAATGACATTATCCCTGTATTTTGTTGTCACTAGACAAGTATATGGCATTTCATAGCATGGATTCATTCCTGGAAGATCTGTTTGAGCAATTTAATTGATTTTATATCAATTCTGCAGATTCATTTCAAACATAAACTCTCTGAAAATGTCATTTATTTTCATTAATCAAAGGCCTGTGATTCTGTGCTTCAATATAAAATTTTAGGGCTATGGAGAGACTGAAGGCAGACAAACGTATTACATGCTTAGCTACAATGTATAAGTTAGAGATATGGACAAAGATTCAGGAAAGACAATAGTCAGTGTTGAAGGCCATTTCTTTTTACTGTATTCATGACTACCATCACTACTTCTAGCTATATGTGAATAAACAAGTTTGCTGCTGACACAAACAGGGCCATGCAGAGCAGTGAACTTGGGTCACATGGGTCATAGTCATGGCCATACTTTATTGCTACAACGTACTGAACTCAGCAGAGTTTCTAGTTAATTTTAAACTTTATTGAGTGAGCTCCTGTGTCTCTTACTCAGCTCTGTACTCAATGCAGAGTGCAAAATTCTAAACTGCATATTTTTTGCAGGTGCTCGACAGACAGGATGCATATGAAACACAATGGTTGTACAATCTTTTTGTAAATTTACAAACCATTTAAATCAGCCCTAATTTCTACACTTGGACTTGTAAACTGAGTTGTTTGGAGTTATAACAGTTACAACGAATATCACTGCCAGTTTGCAGCAGTGTTTCTCAACAGTCTGTATCTGGTCTGCTTCCACCTATTAAAATAAGTAATCACTGCAGTTTGCAAAAAGCAGGTGGTGTAAAATATTCAGCTGCCTTTGGTCATTCATGCATAAAAGAAAGTAGCTATGAAGGCTTGATATCTCACTATAGGCATTCACTGCAAATCCCACAGCTGCTTTTAGATATTTATTTTTTGGAACTGAGAAATCAATAAAAGATAATATAGTGATTAAGGACTCTAAAATTGCAATTTATCATATAATGTATAACTGCATAAACAGTCCCACCTACGGATGATAAAAATATTACTCGTGGATTTCAGAGTGGGGGAGGTTTCCAACTGTCAGAAACATTTAACTAAAAATACTACTCCTATTCAAGTTATAAAAGTATTGATGGACGTAAAGTTCACATCTTTGAAAACTGGTGCCTGCCCTTTGAATATTTATGATGTTTGTCAAAGTTGAAACAATAGTTTGAGCGCATTTAAGTATGACACAAATCCTTTTTCCAGTGTAACCTTTGAAACTAGTAACAGGGCAGACTGTGTAGTCATAGGGGATGATCCTAGCAAATCCATCTTTCGTTGTATGAAGCAAATTATTGGCTCTGCCCTGACCCCACACCAGGCAGACCCCTCAACTGTCCCTATTTTGGAGTCACATTTCTATTTTTAGGCCTGATTTATTATGGCCTTATTTTTGGAGTTCTGTCCCTGTTTTCAGGCTTGATTTATCCATTTGGACAATTTTCTGACTCACCCTCATCACACATGATTTTTGAAGCTGTCTAGTGCACACAAAAAAAATCATATTATGTGACCAAATTCTATAGTGGCACCAATAATTTCAAGAAAGAAGACACACATTTTGCATCTCACTTTTTCAGAAGCAAAAATGAATTACCTTGTGTATTAGAATTTTGCAATACATTTTATTAAAATCTACAGATTTTAAATCCTTTTTGATAACGTGCTTGTATTTTTCCATCATTTTTGTCAGGCTCTGTTTTTTTAAAAATGTTTTTCTGGGTAGTATCCCGTATTCTCACAGACAGCGGGAAGAGTTATGTGCTATTTTACATTCAGATTTTAGGCTAATTAAACGTCCAGATTGTTGGCTGGAGCCTGGATGTGCCTACTTTCAATGTCTGCTGGTTACCAAATAACCTAAGCTCTGAACAAAGTAAAACCGTGACAAAAGTTTATTAAGGTTTAGCACTTCCATTCCATGATAAAACTTTTCTTCTTCAGACTTGTCTAAAGGCTGTGAGGTATGACATCAGGTGGTTAGAGTTATGTTTCAATACTGACACTGCAGTGTATCACAACCATGGGGTTTTAGGGTGCTGTACTCCTGAAGTGCCATCCTTCAGATGAAATTTTAAACTGTAGTTCCATCTCCTTTAATTGGTTTTAGGTAGATTTTTAAAGATCTCATGATACTTGCTGGAAAGAGTCAGGAAAGGGCTGCAGCATCCTTACAAAATCTTTCTGTCCATATAAGTACTATCTCATCTCCCATAAAAATGGGTCACAGGCTTTTTTGAACAAACCTGGTCAACAAAAACAAAGTAATAAAAAACAAGCTAAAAAGCACTTTGTACTGGCAAAGTACCATGTATAGTATATGTTTTCTTGTGCACTGTAGGACTACAGCTTTTAAGGGGACAAGTCTGCACAGTTAACAAACAGCTGTACAAATAGTTTAGAAAATTACCTTATTCTCACAGTTTGCTGTTAATGAATATAATCCCTGCAGAGGAATTTCCTAAAGTAACTCAATCTCAGCAAGTTAGTGTCATATGTTACATTTCAGCTGTTTTATTAATTAGGACCTGCCATCCTTGCAATTCTAATCAGTGCCATGTAATAACTGCTACCCATCCATATATCTTGCTTTATATTACTCTAAATTGTTCCTGTGAAACACAGAAACTAATTTCAATACATTACATTTATCATCCTACTTTAATTTTAAAAGCAGTTAATTTATTATATGGTCTAGCAAGGGAATATTTGAAGAATGTGTTAACATCCTTCAGACATAATTAGCTTGATTTCTGAAGTGACTTGTACACTAAACAGAGGGATTTAAACTGTGTTAGCATCTAATACTCATGTCAAAAATTAGAGAGAGTCAACTACAAAATGAGAAATATTCCACAACTCTGATGATACATGTACTTCAAAGTGCATCATGCAATAAAGTGGGAAGCAAAACACTGTGTAAGCTTTTCTTTAAAATGTGAACATCGCTTTCTCATTATGGCCTTCAGTAATGCATATGAGATAAGATTAGTCACAATATAATATTTCATGCAGTTGCCACAGTGATATAAATAAAGGTCACAACACATTCATGATGCACTAAACACACAAAATTAAAATGTATTTGATACCTAATGCATTGTTAATGCTCCTAGGTAACCTGTATAAAGCATTTAAATAACTATTCATACCAATTCTGTCTTTCTTAGTGCATCACCATTTGTACGTCAAACAGCATTATATCATATCTCATTCATCACTTTAATGAACATGCAATTTCATAATAAAACTCTCCATCACTTGTTGTCATTATCATTGTGACCCATCCTAGTTGAAATGTGCCAAATAAAGTGGGCCCGATGTAATATGTGTGGTCTTCTACAGCATGTTAGCTTGGGAGCAAGAACCGGCTGGGTAGGAGTTAAACTCTTTGCAGATATGTTACATGATATACAGTGGTGAAGATAAAATATGTATGCTCTCTTTGTACTCAGTTGTTCCGTGTATACAGTGCATTTTATTTTGTTCCATGCACAGATAGCAATTACTTATGCTGTAGCAGTAAAATATCCAGCGACAGCGAAAGCATCATTGCCAAATGAAAATTACAGAAAATATCGGGGTGATATCTGAAATTTTAAGTAATTTTATGTTTCAGCACACATTAAGCAATGGAATTGGTATAGGTCAACATGGTACTATCTGTATCAAGTATAGCAATGCATGATTTTCCCCTTGGATGTTTAGCTCATTATATCACTTATACTGCCAATAGTCAGCTACATTACTGGTTAATTGCTTCTGTCTGTTGCAGCTGGTTCCTTCATTATGGAGAACAATGTCTTTTAAAGTTATCAAAACATCCATAACCTGCTACCCAGTCTGTATTACAGAAACACAACAAATAAGTGCTATAAAGTTTGGAACTATAGGAAAAGGAAATGTCTATGAACATCATGTGTGGGGCAATGCAAGTGTCCATCTCATTCATTCAGTCACACATTAATTTTCTGATTACCTACTTAATCTAATACAAGCTAACATGGGAGTTGGAACCTTTCTCTTTCTACAACTTTTAATCTTTTGTTAATTAGTACCTCTATTTCCTTCTTGTACAATCAGATCAAAAATAAATTAGAGTCCCACTATCCAAAATTAAAAGCTACATTATTACCTAACAATCTGCATCACAATCAAAATAACTAAGGTGCAGATTCAATAAAGCCTACCCAGTCCAAACATTGCACCATGACGCTCACACAATACTGCACCATTTTGTATTCAGTAAGAGGCTCTACATGGCATGTATAGCTGCACAAATATAGTAAACATTGTGGCATGTTAATTACACTATAAGCAGCTGAATCGTATGCTAATCAACCAATCCAAGATGGAGGAGCTATCTAACAAGCTATAAAGCAACCATGCTGGTTTTCCCTGTGAATACCAAAACCTATTGGAATACAGCCACAGAAATTTCTATACATAGAAACAATGTTAGAGGCTGCAGTTGCTCTTATACATGTATATGTGCAACAGGCCCAAGTCTATGCTGCTGCTGCTGTTAATAGACCATGGCCAAGAAGGAGATGGGTGTTTAGACCTCGTTTAACTTTTCACAATTTGTATGAGGTGGAAATTGTAGAGCACTAAAGGGAGGATAGATACACACTACAGGAACTCTTCAACCTCTGTCCTCCTCAAGTGAGAGCTGGGGCAAACCGAGGGTAACCAATACTGGTGGAGACTAAAGTATGTGTAGCACTTAAAATTTTAGCTACAGAAACCTTCCAGAGACCAACAGGAGATATGCTTGGGGGGGGGGGGGTCACAGGCATAAGCATCCAGGATACTCCATCAATTCCTAAATGCTATGCTGCAACATGTCAGTGACTACATACATTTTCCCTGTACACCTGAGGACAGAGTCAGAACTATGCAGAAGTTCTACCCTGTAGCACACTACCCTGAGGTCCTGAGTGCCATAGACTGTACACATATAGAAATCAAAGCAGCAACTGAGGAAGAGGGAAGGGTTTGCATAAATAGAAAGGGCTTCCACTCCATTAACTTCTATGTCATGTGTAATACTATAGGAATCATCCTGAATGTGTGCGCTGGCAATCCAGACAGTTATCATGACTAAAATATTTGGCACAACTGTCAAGTGCATGAGATGCTTTCTAAGGGGGATATCCCACAGGGTCATTTACTGGGGGATGCAGGTTATGTATTGCAACTGTAGCTGATGATGCCCATCAGAAATGCACACACATCAACTGAAGAACACTATAATGAGGCACACGCTCAAACAAGAAATATCATGGAATGTGTGTTTGGGCTTAGAAGTCATGGTTATGGTGCCTAGATACATTGGGGGTGCCCTGCAGTACAATCCCCGTACATGGGCTGAAATCTTCACCATCTGTGCCATGCTTCACAACATTATCCTCTAAAAAACAGCTTCAGCAGTAACACTAAGGGGAAAGGCCCACATCTCACCACCACTGGCAAGTTCACCACAGTCACATGCAGGTGAGTAGTAATAGGGGGAACCAGCAGCCACTGTGGGTGTAGGCAGACGACGTAGGCATGCACAATAGGACCTCGCACTGGCCTAGAGGCAACAGACAGCACACATGCTCACTACCTAAGTGGCTAGAACCTTTATACTACACACATACATATAGTAACATTGATGCTAGGCAATGCTCACAACCTTTACTTACCCATGTAATAGCTGTGTACTGCTAGCATCAGACAGAGTCAGCCCCAAACTAAAACTTTTGCAACTGCCAGATTTCAAAGAAAAGCGCTGAACGTGGAATAGAAAAATAAATGTATAAGAATACAAATGAATGGCGTATCTTTGCAAAATGTTACTTGCTAATGTAAGCAAGTATAAGGTGGATGATTTTTACAACAATTACATCAAGATGTGACAGCAGTGACTTATGTGAATACATGTGTCATCTATCAGCTAATAGGCATTATGATTCACACATTCATACCTCTCAAAAGTATAGATTTTCACCAAACACCCTTAGTTTGCCTTCATATTTTTCTACTGGCAAATCATTAAACAATGAAGTTGAAAATAATGACATACATTTCAGTTTCAGACTTCATATCCCTCAGAAAAAGCATAAAAATAGTAATGCAAAGAATTTTATTATATCAACTGTCTAAGTTTTTAAGACTAAAATATTTAAAAAGTCTCTCTATTGTTGGGCCTTTATCCTACTTTTATTTATGGCTTGATCCAGCTTTTTGGTCTAAGAGGTTGGGAGGTATGTATTCATTACAAAAACCTGTAAGAAGCAGTACAATTTGCAAAACAGCATCACAAACACAGATATACTAAAGACTACATCAGCTATGCACCCTGAGCATCAAACATCATCTCTGATGCCTTTACTGAAGGCGAAAGCGTGTAGAAATTAAACTACAGTTGTTTATTCAGATGTGGTGTTTCCAGTCCATTCATTTCAGTTGTGGTCTGTGGAGGAGTTTGGTGTGTTTCTTTTGCCATTGGAGTTAATATACAGAGCTAAGTATACTTTTTTGGTTTTAGAGTTTGTACTGTTAATTGTTGCTTATAGTTTTTTTCAGATCTCTGCTGAAAGTGTTTTCCCCACCTCTCTCTATTTTCTGCTGTGTCTTCAGTTGGTATAACTGTTTTTACAGCTTGTGTGTTATCTAACTCAAGGATCACTTGCATAAAATTAGACCTATTAGTAACAGCCTGCATTTCATTGCTGGAACCTGTGTTCTGAGAAACTGCTTTTCAATCTATCTGGAAATATACAGAGCTAAGTATATTTTTTTGGTTTTAGAGTTTGTACTGTTAATTGTTGCTTATAGTTTTTCAGATCTCTGCTGAAAGTGTTTTCCACACCTTCCCGTATTTTCTGCTGTGTCTTCAGTTGGTATAACTGGTGTTTACAGCTTGTGTGTTATCTAACTCAAAGATCACTTGCATAAAAATAGACCTGTTAGTAACAACCTGCATTTCATTGCTGGAACCTGTGTTCTGAGAGACTGCTTTTCAATCTATCTGGAAATATACAGAGCTAAGTATATTTTTTTGGTTTTAGAGTTTGTACTGTTACATTGCTGCTTATAGTTTTTTCAGATCTCTGCTGAAAGTGTTTTCCCCACCTCCCCCTATTTTCTGCTGTGTCTTCAGTTGGTATAACTGGTGTTTACAGCTTGTGTGTTATCTAACTCAAAGATCACTTGCATAAAATTAGACCTGTTAGTAACAACCTGCACTTCATTGCTGGAACCTGTGTTCTGAGAAACTGCTTTTCAGTATATCTGGAAATATATAGAGCTAAGTATATATATATATTTTTGGTTTTAGAGTTTGTACTGTTAATTGTTGCTTATAGTTTTTCAGATCTCTGCTGAAAGTGTTTTGTCCCATCCACCCTCCCTATTTCTGGCTCGTAGTTTAAATTTGGTGGCTTTTGCAGTTGCCTGCCCCACTGTAGATTTGATCTGGGACACTCCACCAGTCCCATCTCTTTACCACATTCTACCTAATAAACTCCTTCTGCACTTGTTTTTAGTCATTTTTAATTTAATTGCATTTTTAAACTGTGTTTTGTCTAATATTGCTACATACTCAAGTGTGCTAGCTTGCTCTGCATGTGAATTATTTTTACTGCTGTTTTAGCTACTTTTCAGAAAAAAATAGTGTAAGCCTGTTTCCTACCTTTCCTGTAATGAGTGTAGTCCAGATACAGATTTGCTGTATCCAGGACTGTATGCAAGCTTCTGAGCCCCCCCCAAGCCTTTCTGTGTTGGAGCGAAGCCTTCTAGCATATCAGTGGGAGTGGTAAGCACTACGTAACCTGTCTACCACATAAAGAGTGGTTCTGTCCCAGAAATTGTAGTTATTGGCTGTTTGGGCAATCTTTTCCATCTCTTTCAACATTCTGATTTGAAAGCCTGCATTTGCACTTGTTTCTGTCCTGTAACTCGTCTAGTGCAGATACAGATTCTTAGTTTTAGCACTTAAATTTGCTTATTCGTGCTCAGCACTTGTTCAGAACTTGTAAGCACTAAATAAGTTACTAATTACTATAGCACTCACCCTTCTTCATTACCTAGAGGAAAACAGTTTTTGTACTTACTTTTCTCACTTGCTTAGAAACAAACAGCTCTTTACTCACTTTCCTCACTTATCTAGAGGAAAATAGTTTTTTATTCAGGCATGTCCAAGGGTCAGCTCCCAGTGTTCTCTCCTGTCTATATGATGAATCTGGGCATCATGAGGCAATGTAGAAATGGCCTCATGTACACAGGCAGCCCTCTCTTTCTACCACCCAGCACTACAACCTGTGAGAGATGCATCTATCTAGCCAAACTGGAGGTAAAGCTGTCTCCAACCAAGCCTGAACTTGACAGTCAAGAGGAGAAGGTAAACATTTGCACCACACCACACTCATCACATAGTCTCACTAAATCTACACCACCTAAATCCACACATAGTAACAAAAAAACATTCATGGAGGCTCTAAATAATAATCTGTCTAAGCAACAGAGACCTCCAAAGCAGAAACGCAAGCAACCTCCATCCCCCAACATGACCCAAATGACACATAGCCCACAGACTCAGTGTGCCACTCAACCACAGCCAATAAGGCAAAACAACGTACCCAACACACTAGTCATAGGTGACTCTATAGTCAGGCACACTGATGTCCCACTCACCAGGCTAAACAAGGAGAAGGTTACTGTCAGCTGGCTGTTGGGTGCCAGGATCTGTCACATAACCCACGCACTCAAGTCACGCCACAACAAGTACAAATATGACTCTGTCATTGTCCTTCTTGGTGTGAATGTCCTGAGATGTACTTCCCTGGACTAGATGAAAGGAGACACGGAAGAGCTCTCCAATCTTGTAGCCCAAATAGGTATGATCCTAGCCCTGAGTAGCATTCTGCCATCGCCCAGAATGATATAGCAGTACAAGGACAAAATGATTGACTTCAACAATTGGCTAAGCCTCTGGTGCCATTTTAAGGGGATCCAGTATCTGTCTGCTTGGGATGACATGGTCGACAGACCATGATGCTTTACCAGAGATGGCCTGCACCTGTCACCCCTGGAATTCTGGATACTGGCTAAGGCTCTTGCTGCCCCTATAGTGCCTTTGTTAGGCAAGGTTCAAATGACAAATTCACCACCGTAACAGGAACAGACAAGCAAAAACTGAGGGTAATTCTACTCAATGCTAGAAGTCTAAATCTCAAAATGCACTCACTCGAGGCACTCCTTAAAATGGAGAACATCGATATGTGTGCAATGACTGAGACCTGGTTCAAGGCTCCAGAGAGCACCTCCTGCACTACCAGGCTATAACTCATACCACACTTTTCATCCATGTAACCTAGACAGAAACACCAAAGGCGGAGGTGTGTTCATATTCATTAAGGATATCCACACCTCCAGGCTATTTGTTCAGCATAATGCATCCGAGGTTATCCAAGTGCAACTAACTCTGGGCAAAACTGCAATCCAAATTGTAGCTTGCTACAGATCCCCCACCATGCCCCAGGATTCCCACTCCTCTTTTCTTGATGTACTGAAAAATATTAGGGTTCACCCAAACACCCTAATAATGGGTGACTTCAACTACCCCACCATTAACTGGGAAAACTACTCGTGTACCAACTCCTTAGTTCAACGCTTTCTGGAATTCATAAACTCCAATGCCCTGGATCAACTTATCCACACCCCCACCAGGGGCAACAATATCCTAGACCTAGTCATTACCAACATGAGTGACCGGTGTTCCACACCTGAAGTCAACTCCTCATTGGTCGGATCCGACCATAAACTAATCATCCTTGATATCCACATCCCGCCCCCATCCCCCCATTAAGGAACCCATGGTAAAAAATTTCTCCAAAGCCAACTTCATGCTTCTTAAGACAGAAGTGGTGAACTTTATGACACCCATGCAGATGGACAATACAGCTACAACTGCTGAATCCTACATAAATGCACTCTATAAGCATGTACATGAGTGCATGGATCGTGCTATCCCAAACAGAACCAAGACGTTATCCTCCAAAAAAAGGAAGCCAATCTGGTGGTCCCCTGCCATAAACAAACTGTATGACAGAAGGAAAAAACTGTTGCAAAAGAAAGTAAAATCCCATGAGTGGAGGAGCTCCCTGGTCAGCCTCAGTAAGAAGCTGAGATCCCTTATAAGATCCTCCAAAGCTAGCTATGAAAACAAAATCACCACTAATTCTAAGACAACCACAAAGCATTCTATAGCTATATCAAGAATCTTGATGGCAACACTCAGATCTGCTCTGACTTACAGCACTACGGCACGAAAATTACTGAACCAACTGATATTGCCAACATCCTGGCAGATAGGTTCAGTGCTAACTTTACCCCCACCCCCACCCCCTAAAGGGCCAATATCTATACAGGAAGAATGCAGTGTCCATGTAATTACAACTATGCAGGTAAAAGCTGCAGTCTCTAAAGTCAAAAACACAGCATCCATAGGACCCGACAACATCTCAGGCTGCGTTTTACATGAACTTCAGAACAAACTGGCTCCCCACCTAAGCACCATGTTCAATAATAGCCTCACATCAGGCTTTGTGCCAACTGAATGGTGCACAGCAACAGTTATCCCACTCCACAAAGGGGGAGTCACCACTGATCCCGGGAACTATCGTCCTATTAGCCTGACGAGCCTGGTCTGCAAGGCCATGGAACGTATCATCATGGAACTCATAAACAAAGACATTGGTAACCTCCAAACTCTGGATCCCATCCAGTTTGGGTTTGTGAAAGGCAGATCATACCTCCTGAACCTGATCAACTTCTTTGAGGCAGTCACCAAAGCCGTAGATGAGGGTAAGGTGGTTCACACAGTCTATCTTGACCTTGCTAAGGCTTTTGACACCATCCCCCATTCTGGAATTATAGCTAAACTTACTAAACTAGGTATAAATCCCTATGTCACAAGATGGGTTGCCAACTGGCTCACTAACAGAACCCACATTGTAAAATTTGCAGACTCCAAATCTGATTTCAAACCAGTGACAAGTGGAGTATCACAGGGTTCGGTTCTGGGACCTCTCCTGTTTGGTATGTACTTCTCTGAAGTACAGGCTAACACCGAAGGCCTAAGGCTAATGACGTTCGCAGATGACTGCAAACTAGAAGCCATAGTCAAGTCCCCAAATGATGTGAACATCCTACAGAAGGGCCTCGTTTAGACAGATGGCTGGTGTCAGAGCCATGGCCTCAAGCTCAGTGCCAAAAAGTGCAGTGTCATCCTCTTTGGTAAAAACTCTGTACCCATGAACTACTACATAGGCAGCAATCTACTTAACACCGAATGTGTGATAAGAGACCCTGGGACCCAGGTGGACAGTAGTCTCTCCTTTGATAGTCACATCGCCACAGTAGTCAGGAAGTCCTTCTACATGGCACACCTCATCATAAAAGGGTTCTCATCCAGGAAAGAAGAGATCATTGTTCCTCTCTACTCAACACTCATTAGACCCATTATAGAGTACAACGTCCCTTTTGGAATGCACCTCACAAGACATCTGCAGCAGCTGGAAAGGCCACAGAAGTACCTCACAAAGAGGATTACTGGCCTCAAACAAATGCCCTACACTGACCATCTCAAAAAATCTCCAGCTTTACTCCATAACATATTGCCTACTCCGAGGTGATCTCTGCCTAACATATAAAGCTATGTCAAACCCAGAGCTATTGGACATGCTACACCTAAAGAAATCCCTCCGAACTACACACTCTAGGGACCTAAACCTTGTCACCACAATAAACAGGACATGCTGGAGGGATAGATTCCTGTCTCAGAGACTTCCCATACTCTGGAACAGGCTACCCATTTATGTCAAGCAAAGTTCTTCATTAGCACTCTTCAATAAAAATCTTGATGAGTGGATGGGAAATAGGAACTACACCCCAGGGATCACTTCTGTATCTCTGCTCAACAGTGGCACAGGAAAATAACTTTCTTGGGTGGCATAAGCCAGGGAACCTTGTTGGCTAGGCTTACGTAGGCCATTGGGCTGATAGCCTAGTACCTACCTATGAACCTATAAGAAAAGACTTATGTATCCCTGAATGACCACTGAGAGAGAATGAGCTGTAAGCCTCATGACTGACCCATGTAACAGTTATGGGTGTGTGTCTGTATGTGCACTCCAGGTGAAATAGGTGTGTGAGTGCCTGCAAGAATACAGCCAAGCTCTGTGCTAGCTCTATGTCCTAGTATGTTGAACAGGTGTGAGCCATGCATAGTAGATGCAACAGTTCATCTTTGTCATTCCACGACCGCAAGAACTGGCTCTGACAGAAATTGCACTGGCATCTCCATGCGGTCAGATGCAATGTTGCCATTCAACTTCTGCACACCCCCATTATGCCTGCATTTGGCCACCATCACTATCAGAGTCTGCCTAAACTCTGACATCAGGTAGTAAGAGTCCTAAACTTCCACTGTCATGATCAGCTGTGATGATAAGCAACAAACACAGAAAAGAAATGAATAGCTACACTACTACAATTTACTATATGCTAACAAAGTAACACTGGTGCCAGTATCACAGACAGTACATCAATACAAACATACAGTTCTGACACCCACATCACACATATGGATAAAGGCATATTTCTGTCAAATGCTCATCAGTACTGACATAAAAATGTTTAGCTTATCATGTGCAAATGACTCCACACTTGCTATTGAGGATGGCCTTGGAAGACGTTAAGCAAATTGCAAGGACACTATCATCACAATGGCAGTAACACAGAAGCAACTATTTATTGCCTTTATATGCCTTTAACAATACATTTAATGTAAACATGGATGACATGCCCACCTCAAGCCCATATGTAATGAATCAGAATGGGTTGTTAAGTGTATCAATCCATAAATAACCCCCCCCCCCAAAAAGAAATATTAAACCAACTTAACTATTGCCTTCAATATTTTACTATACAAGACATTTTAAAAAAAATGACATATGTAAGCTTACCTAGAAGCTCCTCCTGGGACATACTTGTTCTCCCTGAAACAGCAGCGCCAACATCAATTGCATGTTGTTGTGCACTTATCTGTGTGTTATCCACATACACAACTCTCCTGACCTTCAGGCTCCCTAGCTACATGGTTACCTTTTTATAGTATAGATCCAGGCTTCTGAGCACAGTGAGGATGCAAATGAGGTGTGAACTCATTAGAATTGCTGAATCCCAAAATCTTGACTCTGTGTAACAAGTGTAAACATAGTGCAGGCACTCCCTCAGTGTTGCTGTTGCTAATGGATTGCAACTGTCTGAATGATTACTGGTAGGGAGAAGGAAAACACAACAGCAGCTCAGACTCCCTTGCCTGCAGGGGGTGTGCCACCCAGATTACACTTACAAAGTGTAGAAATAATTTCATCAAGGTTTTAAATGTAAGTAAGCAGCACACATTTCTCATTTTCTGTTTACTAATACGCAAACTCCCCTGCTATTGTTAAAAACTGTATATTATTGTCATTTAACATTCTCATACATTTTAAGGACAATGATACAAAATGCCTCACAGACTGCATGTCTCAGATTACTGATAAGATAAGAGAAGAATGAATGTCATACAGAGATAAGACAGATCTCCAATGCTGCAAACAATAGTCATAAATGGTTGTGTGCTTACTGATTGCATTAAATCTGAAATTAATGCATGTACAAACAACTGAGAGTGTACAAGTGTAATATGTCTGGTTAATAATGTGATTGATTTAGGCTTTGCTTGCATGCACAAAGACTTTAATTTCTACTGCAAAGTTTTTTTCTGTGGCAAAGAAGGATAAGACACCCCTGCTGTGTTTTGTAGGTTCATTGGTGTGACAGTTCAGATCCAGATAGTGTAAAAATATTTAATGTGTATTACCATTTATTTTGTAATGTTTTTATTGTTTTATTTTATTTCTTTTTTTAATGTCATTATTGGCGTGGCTTACCGAAAACATAGGGAATGGATAAATGCAATCATGTCATGTAATGTACTTGTATGATAAAGACTGCATATACTACACCTGTGAATCACATGTGTCTAGCACACATGCTAAACACGGTAAATCATACAGTATATACTATCTGTTTATAATGGTTTAAGTCCCACATTTGCCACATTTGTCTTTAAAGAATGAAACCGAATAAATGCTGCTCACAAGGATAAAACAAGGTAAGTTTTGCTTTCACGTTTTCTCATCGCTTAACTTCGCACAAATCTGCACTAATGGCCCACACACTAAGTAGACAGAACACCTACAGACAGGATGCAAACATTCTCAGTTTCAAAAAGGATACATTGTTTCATCTTTTGCTTTCTATCACACAAACCTGGTAAGTGGAATTGTACGGCGGTTAGCAACCTTCCCCAACACCTAGAGGTGTACAATACCTGCAGACAGAAAGCAAAGAGTAGACAATTTCAAAATGGATACATTGTATCCTCTATGGTTTGACACCATGCAAACATGGAAAGAGGTACTGCTTGCTGGTCAATACACATACTTAACAATGAATATGAAAATATAGAGTTGCTTTTTAGCTATTCTTGTGTCAGTAAGTGTAAGTGTAGGGCTGGAATACAGAAAAGTCTGGGTTCTAATCCAGCAAAGTCTAAAATTTTATTCCTGTTGTTCCAATCTACTTTAAATTAAACTTAATAAGAAAGCAGTAATCAAACATAGAAATAACTGACTACAGCAGGTGCATTGTGCATACACTGGCTATCAGATATATAGTGAATGTCTTTCTGTGGGTATCAGCAGAATTACAGTCGTAAAATTACATCTATTTTCTGAAGTGTCATGTCACACACATACATGTTTAAACACTCAACTCTTTAATGTGTATGTATAAGTAATAAGCAGATCCTGCAAACAAGGTCTCAGGTGCAATGGGCACTATATACAGTAATGACTGCAAAAAATACACTTGTACTCCACCTTTCCCAGTGACAACTGGTATAAGTTAATGCTCAAAATACAGCTGAACCAGAGCTCTAATTTACCACATTCTGAGTTTTATTATTGCTTGTCCAAACACTTAAAAAAATAAAAAAAAAATAAAAATAATTATAAATAATAAGTATGTATAGCAGTGGAGCTCATATGAATTATGTGTGTGGCAGCAACTATACTGAATATTCCAATTCTGCAATTATAATTGTCTTCTCTGGCCTTGGATGGCCTTCAAACCTGAAAGATACTCAAACACACATGAATGTATAAACCTGGACCTTGTCAGGTCACACACAGACATGGCTAACCCCTCCCTCTGTAATGTGTATTTATATATACTTCATAAGCATGTCCAACAAACACTTCGTCTGTGGCAAGAATGAAGACACGTATGGAGAAGATTATGTTTTGTCTCTAATGCATAGGTATGAATCTCACATTGTACAAATTAATTTTATCAGTATGAAAAGCCACACCAAAAAAGTGTCAAGTCATAAAATTACATGTCTGCAAAGTTGAATGAACTAACAGTAACAGCAGCAACCAGCCCATAAACTAATGCCAACTGTTAGAGTAATCTTCATATTTCAAAAACTGTTTTCCTCCCTGTTTGGCATTGTTGCTCACTGCTTAATGTGCAAAAGTGGTTAGCATTGTTGTTCGGGATTGCACACTAGCAGTAAATACGATAGCATGCATTGGCAGGAAATGACTGTTAAATTTTATTTATTTTTATTTTTATTTTATATTTGTTGACCGGGCTAGTCTAGCTGGATACATATCCATTTTCAGCAGAGGCCCGGGGAGAAAAGCTCCACGCACAAATACATTAAGGCATTAAAAACTTAGAAATAAATGACTAGCTTACATTATACAGCATAATATGTAAAGAAAGTAAGTTTTGTGAATACTGTACAGAGACATTAGAGTAGATTTTGGAGATAAACATGTCTTAATTCAATAGAGGGGTTACAAATACAATCAGGCAACAGTTAAACATAGTAATTAAGCATCAACATTCATTTGAGAGAAAAAATAAAAACCAATAAGTAAGAAAAAGAAAAATAGAGACTAGGAAGGACAAAATGCAGGTAAGAAGGGGTTAGTAGTTGATAGTCAATGACTCTCAAGGTGGGGTATCTGTTATAAAGCATGAGAGGAGGGGGGGAGAAAAAGAGAAGAGTATTTTTCAATCAGGCTTTGAGCAGGGACAAAGCCATTGTCTTTTTAGGTAATGTTTGAGGTGTTTCTTAAAGAGTTGTGTAGATGAGAGAGAAGTGAGTGTATTTGGAAGCTTATTCCAGATTCTACCAACAACATTGGAAAAGAGTGAATCTCCTGCTTTGTTATTAGATATATTGTTGGCAATCTGTAACTTATTAGCTGAGCGTAGTGTTGTAAGATTTTTGTATGGGGGGATCAGATTAGATAGGATAGGGGTGTTGGTGGGGTGGTGCAGAATTTTTTGTGCAATCAGCAGTTGATTGTATTGTAGTTGGTTTTGTAGTTCTAACCAACTGAGTTGTTGAAGGTTGAGACAGTGGTGGGTTCTATAAGGGGAGCCAGTGGCAAATCTAGTAATATTATTATAGCTAGTTTCCAGTTTGGAAAGGTTAAGCTTAGATAGATTGGTATAAATGGCAGATGCATAGAACAGGGCAGAAGTAAGCTGAGTCTGGGCAATAGATTTCCTAGCTAGTGGGGTAAGGAAGGGTTTTATTCTATACAGGGAGCCTAGTTTTTTATTGATGTTTTTTATAGTATTGTTAACATGGACATCGAAGCTGAGGTTATGGTCAATAGTTATGCCGAGGAGACTAGCAGTAGAGTCAGGGGAAATACAAGTACCATTGTCAGAGGTAATGGTAAAGTGGATATGTGGGGATTTTTGGGTGGGAGTAAAAAGTAAAAGTTTTGTTTTTTTGGGGTTAAGGAGGAGGCAGCATTGGGTAAACCATTTTTCTACTTTGTTAAATACAGTTTGGGTAAGGGTCTGGAGGGAGGAGGAAGACTTGGCAGTACAGATAAGCGTAGAGTCATCAGCATATTGTATACAGGAGGTTTGAGGAAAAGCAGTGTGGAGATCATTAATGAAAATGGAAAAAAGAAGAGGTCCTAGGATAGAGCCTTGGGGTACTCCAGTGTCCACTGGGAGGGGTGGGATAGTTTATTGTCCCAGAGTACTGCTTGTTTTCTGTTTTCAAGATAGGATTTAAACCAAAGGATTGCTTGTTGGTCAAGATATTGGGCTTTTAGTGCATTGATAAGTAGGTTATGATTAACCATGCCGAAGGCTTTTGATAGATCGATAAATAGAGCAGATGAGAGAGAGTTGTTGTTTCGATTCTTGTTAATACAGTCAGTAAAAGTTAGCAGGGCAGATGTAGTGCTATGAAAGGGCCTAAAACCGTGTTGGCAATTAGCAAGCAAGTTATTGTGGAGAAGGTGCTGAAGTAGTTGATGGTGGATACATTTTTCCATGATTTTAGCTAAAGGGGAGAGTAAAGCAATTGAACGGTAGTTGGAGATATCAGTGGATTCACCTCCTTTGTGTAAGGGGATTATATGGGAGATTTTCCATAAGGAAGGGATGTAACCTTCTAAGATAGTTCTGTTTATAAGGATAGAAACATGGTATGCGATGGCTTTAGCAGCAATTTGAACGTATTCTGCTGGGAGGCAGTCAGCAGAAGGGGTGCAGGGTTTAAGTTTTTGAAGGAGTTTGCAGATAAAGGTAGTTGGTACTGGTTGTAAATGAAAGGGGGGCAGAGAATCATTGGTATGTTGTGTAGGAGTGGGGGTAGGGGGTGATAGTGTTTTAGTAAGGGTTTGAATGGCTTCAATTAAGTAGTTGTTAAAAACATTTGCTATTTGCAGAGGGTTGTTATGGGGGATAGAGCTGGGAGAAGGAGTTCTAGCCTGGCCTGGTTTGAGAAGTTTATTAATGCCAGACCAAAACTTTTGAGGATTTTTAGAGTTTGAATGTTGAAGATGGGAATAATAGTTCTTTTTATCTAAGATTATATCTTTTTTGACGGCATTTCTTAACTGTTTAAAGTAGAGGTGATCTGCTGGGCTTTTGGAGGTTCTCCATTTTGCCCAAATTTTGTTCAGAGGAACATTTTTCTTTGGTTTGTTTTGTAAGCCAAGGAGCTATTTTGGTCCTGACTCTGGAGGAGTGAATGGGAGCATGGCTATTTAGAACTTGAAGGAATGTAGAATTAAAGAAGGAGATAGCTTCATCCAGATTGAGTAGTTTTAGTAATGACCAATTGCAGGCTTTTAGTTCATTGATAAAGTTCTCAGATTGGAAGTGTTTTTTAGATCAATACGTGATAAAATTGTTGTCTTTGGGGCTAGATTTCTTTTGCTTAACTATGTAGGTTAGAATATGGTCACTAATGTCATCTTGGAGAGATCCTGTCAAGTAAGTTTCAGGGTGACTATTAATTAGTATCCAGTCAAGAGTAGTTTCTTTAGTACTAGGCTTATGGATTCTAGTGGGGGTATTTATTATTTGAGTGAAACCAAATAGATTTATATGGGTCTTAGGGTTGGAAGAATTGCATAAGGTCCAGTCTATATTAAAATCTCCTAGTCCTATTGTTTCTTGAGGAAGGTGGGTGGATAGGCTACTAAGTATGTTTTCTAGGGTGGTAATATTATTTCCTCCTGGTGGGTGATAAAGTCCCCACCTCCTGGAGGGTACCACAGCACCAGCTGCCAGGGTAGTGCTATCTGATGTGGAGGACCCAGGTGGTGCAGGAGCAGTGAAGGCAGTACTGCCAGGTTGGGTCAGAGATGTTCCAGGTGTCACTGCAGGAGCCGGTGGAGAGGGGGTAGGCTGAGCTACAGGGGCTGGTGTACCTCACTGTCCTTGGTTGGACTGGAGGTAGAAGAGTAGGTGTCCAATTTAGGGTTCAGAGGTGGGGTGTTGGGGAGTCTAGAATCTTTATTAGACTCACAGGCAAAGGCTCTTGCAGAAGGACTATACTGGCAAGTAGAGCAAGTCTGAGGCATGGAATAGTCTGGCCAACTGACATTCCACACACTGGAGAACAGTGTAGGCACCACTATGATGACCTCAAAAGGTCCAGTCAGGATACACTCAACCAGTGGCTGGATGAGTTTAGGACTGCTGACATACCACACTTGTGTGAGTATACAGATGCAGAAAATTAAAACTAGATAGGCAGCTGCATATACGCACGACTGGTATACTTAATGCTCTTCTCTTGTTCTCTTCTTTTTATTCCACAGCCAACCAAGAGATAATGGCAAATAGGGAGGCCCATGCTGAGCCTCTACAGAGACTGAGGGAAGCAAGAGGTATGTATGCAGTGCAACATAACTATTATTTTAGCTAAAGTATTGCTCTTCTATACAGTAGTAGCAAATTAAGCATGCATATCCTAACTGTAAAAGCAGCAAGCATGCATGCATACTTCAGTCTGTAGCAAAAGCCAACTGTAGACGTCTAGTCTAATACTGTAGTCAGATGTTGTAGGTTCAAATACCACAAGTAACAAAAATATAATAAAAATCATTTAAAAATATTACATAATTTAATTTCAACAAAAGTAGCATAAATGCACTGCTGTTAAATTAATCTGTATAATTTGATCAAGCATATGTGCAGTATATGCACATTGTAAGGATTACTTTGAGCAATCATTACTTATAGATTGTAGTTGTTAAGAAGTATACTTAAAAGATAAAAGTAGAGATAAATACTTTATTATTGTGATAATGCATTGTATGTCACATATGATGGTACTAATTATCTCTTTTTTCTCTTACCCAAACCCTTATGTCTCTTTTTTTATTTTTCTATGTGTCATCAAAATGTTTCAATGTCATCCATCTCTGACCAATTACAAAATGCTTTACAGCACAGTGAGGTACACCAGCCCCTGTAGCTCAGCCTACCCCCTCTCCACCGGCTCCTGCAGTGACACCTGGAACATCTCTGACCCAACCTGGCAGTACTGCCTTCACTGCTCCTGCACCACCTGGGTCCTCCACATCAGATAGCACTACCCTGGCAGCTGGTGCTGTGGTACCCTCCAGGAGGTGGGGACTTTATCACCCACCAGGAGGTGCCAGACTTGGTGTGTAGGGTTGTGCAGAGCACCATTGGTACACTCCTATGCTAAATGGAGAGGATGCTCTCTTTTATGGTTCATAGGAGAAAATGTCAAGCACTCCAATAGCCAATGGAGTAAGGGAACAGTGATGACGGTCCAGCAGGTGAGAACTAGATTCTCACTGTCTCCATGTTTGATGGGAATGGGCATCTGATATACCCTCCCTATCCCCAATCATGGTGTCCCCCAACCTGTTGTGTCCATCACTGTCCCTGTGTCTTGTCTTGTTTATCCTGTTTGTCTGCATCTGCTTCCTCACATACCCCACTTACCTGATTCAGAAATACCTACATCCCTTACCCAACATTCCTCTCTTAATCAAGTAAAAAATAAAAAAATGGACACCTGTCCCACAGCAAAATATCGTCCCATACATAGCTCACTGGTTTCTGCTCGACACTTTTGATTCAATGCAATTGTCTACATTGTTGTTGTTACCCATCTTTGTTGAGGTGACATTCTAAATTCAGCTAATATTCTATAGATATTTTCATTTTATACTGTTGAAGAATTGGAGAGCTATGATTCTTTCCTACTTACCTCCTGCACATTCCTATATGCTTGATCATTGTTCTTCCCCATGCTTGCCCCCCCCCCCCATTTCACCACTTTCCTATCTACCCCATTTTAACCACTTTAATCTGGTCATAAAATATCACACACCACATATATAAGTGAAAAAAAAAATGAAACCTTTCACTTTATGTCCTCTGTGTTTGCGCAGTTTGGCATCACACACCAATGCTGAGCAACAGTGAGTGAATGGCTCTTCAGTGGTGTGGTTACCTCTGCACAATACTGTTTAAACATGCTGCACTAAGGTAACACACAGTAAAAGTAGAATAGAGAATTATTCCATTGCATTAACAATGCATATTTAAAACTATTAGATACACCTGAAATTGAACTCTGTGTCATCTGGGCTCAAAAAGAACTCTCTCAATGTATTTACAACTGCTGCCACAGAGTCAACTAAGCAGCAGGTTTGTTTCTTACACTCAGTGCTATCCAAAGTGCTGAATGCTGCACCACTCCACTTAATGTGTTTACTCAGAGGTAAGCAAAACCATAGAACTCTCATAATTTTATTAATGAAGCAGTCTTGCTTTTGTGCATTTCTTAACTACATGCAACAGGGTAAACAGGATAAATGTGTATCTTGCATGCACAAACACTTTGCCATCGATTGCCCAAACCTGCTGCTCATAGGCGTGCTATATAAAGTCCACAATAGCATGTATTTCTTATGTTTACTACCCATTTAGTCTTCATCTCATGAAGCTACATATACAAACACAAGCAAAGAAAAGGTACTTTTTAAGGAAATAACACATATTTACACTGTAGCCTTGTGTTACCTGCACCCATATACTTAAAACTTGGTCTTTCGGTGCTTGTTCCCAAATTTATCACTATAATACAGAAATAAATAAAAAATGCTTTCTTATACAGCATGTACATCTTTATACTGACAATACACATTTAGATTTTCCAATACTTGTAGTAATGTGGACAGCTGCTTGTACATAGTTTGCAAAGTCTTTTTAAGGTACACCATCACATTGGAAACAAAACTGCAAATACTACACTTTGCACACTCATCAATCTGGTAACATGCAAACCTTTAATATCTTGACAGTAGTACATGGCTAGCCATCCATTTCAGACAGACCTCCCAACATCTTTCCTCAAGTGTCCAATGCTGATGTCATCCACAATAAATTGTGCTGCATCATTTTAAAAGTCAGACTTGTTCAGTGGCACTTGCATTATGTGCTGGGTTCTCTAGTTGTTGTACTTGGATAGGGGTTGTAATCTCACTGCAGTCAACTGGTGTGCATGTTTGCCTAGTAAGAAGAGCATAATTGTGTATTCTGCAGTTATTAGTACAATCCCATGGAATACCAATATTTTGACAGTTGTACATGCCTATACATCAATTTCATTCAGGCCTTCCAACATCTTCTCTCAAACTTGATGTTTGCAGTGAGACAGTGGAGAATGACAATAGAGATAAGGAAAGAGTCCAACTAGGCATCCCTAGACTTGGAGAAAGCATAATACATGGTTCAAGGAAAGCTGGTTTAGGCAGCCCTGTGATGATTTGAAGAAGCAGAAGACCCAGAAACGTTGGTAGAATTTAGTGCAGGCTATATACAATAACTCAGTGACACAAACATGAACAGTGTTCAGACTCACAGAGGAGTTTCTGGTGGTAGAAGGCATGCATCAGTGTCCATAATGATGTACTATACTAGCAAACAGGTCAGAGGGGAAAGATCAACGAAGCTGTTGTATGCAGGTGACTTTTCATTGCAAGTAGACTCTGAACAGGAACTTCAGCAAATGATGGAGGAATGAAGTGCAAACTGAAGGCACATGTGATCAAACTAAGTACAGGCAAGATGGTTGTCATGTCAATAAATGGGAGAAATCCGAAAAAGCTGAAATTGAGATAGAAAAGGAAAATAACAGAATGGGTTAACAGCTTGAAGTATCTAGGAAGGATAGTTAAGGAGAAGGGAAGTCTGAATGAGGAGATCAAAGCTAGAAACAGAGGTGATGCAGCCAACTGGCACAGGGTATGAAAGACAATGTGTGACTGACGAATGCCAATGAAGCAGAAAAGTAAGGTGTACAAAACACTGGTGAGGCCAGTACTTCTGTAAGGCACAGAAACCTGAGCAGTGAAAGCAGAACTTGAGGAAACTTGAGATGATGGAAATGAATTGTCTGAGATGGGTAGTAGGATGCACACTGTGGGATAGATGAAGAAATTATGGCATCAGAGAAGAAGCCAAAGTAGAATCAATTACAGTGAAGGTGAAAGAGAACAGATTACGGTGGTTAGGTCACAGGTAAAGATATAGAAGACAATTTGGTGAAGAAGATTTGGGAGAGACACGGGGAAGGCTAACGGAAACAAGGACATCCAGTCAAGAGATAGAAGGATTGTGTGAGAGAAGACTTGTGACACTCAGGAGAGCTGTCAATGAAGCTAAGAGAATGGAAATGAATCAAGAGATGTGGCAATAGTTGATGTGACATCTTGACCCTATGTAGAAGGTTGATGATAATAATGATGGTGAACAATATGGCATTCAACAGGGTATACAGATAACTCCACAACTGCTACCACTTCATCTATTCCTCACACTTTTCTGTATTTTCTGCAATCATATAATTAAGGTATGGCTAAATTACATGGGTCTGCTCCTAAATGTTTTACATCCAAAACGCATGCTTTTCTCTCCTAGACTTCCCTCTCCAGGTTTCCACTCCCAAGCTCACCTTGATGTTATGTATTATGTATCAGGTAACCAATGTCCACACCTCAATCAATCTCACCCCAGTTTATTGGCTGGAATTGAAAAAGCTAACATTCTTAGCATTGTCCTTACTAATCAATTTAATGACCAGTCCTATAGTACACAACATAGTTGCAAAAACAAACTGCAAAATGATGCAGAAGACTAAGGTTATTAGCTGCTAATTTCCTTCATCCACTAGTCCAGGGTTTAAGACTATTGGCCTCCATGGACCAGCTGTGTGTCTTTGAACCAGTCAATTAACCACGTATTTCTTTAGAGTGACACATGAAAAGAGGCTTGTGCCTAACTGATTTTCCTGGCTAATAAATGAATAAAATAAAACAAAATAAAAAATTGAAAATTACATGACTAAAGCCTTTTTAAGAGCCTTAGGTAGAGTATCTACAGTTAGATCTTCCCTGTTAACTATTCTCATGTATTCCTTTCAATCCTTTAATAACATAGCCTCATCACTTCAAAATAAATTGGAAAAAACTTACAATACTGTTGACTATTTTGTTTTTGTGCATAGTAGTCATGTTCACCATTGTCTCTCTCTGCACCATATTGGTTGATTTGAATATCATCACTATCTTACTTCTATACCGTTTTGCTTAATTCACAAATACCTCTGCTTCCCAAACCATCCATCTGTATTAACGTCCCACCTCTGTGTCCTTCAGTAAATTTTTTGACTAATCATTTTCATCTCCAGTGGTAACATTTGGCATTTATTCCCAAAGTGAGAATTATCAAAGATAAATGGACATTTAAATCCCTTCTAGCCTCTCACCGCCAAAAAAATTAGACATCCAAGTGTGGCATCATGTCATTCCCTTACTAAGCTACCTATAGGTTCATAGGTTCATAGTTAGGTACTAGGCTATTTGCCCCAGGGCATAATTAAGCCTAGCCAAAAATGTTGTGCTATCGCCTCCCTCCCAAGTGATTTAGTTACTTGCTCCCCTGTTGAGGAGGGCCACAGAAGTGATTCCCGGAGTGAATTTCCTGTTTCCCATCCACTTATCAAGATTTCTCTTAAAGAGTGCCAATGAGGAGCTCTGCCTCACATATATGGGGACCATATTTCAGAGCAAGGGGAGTCTCTGCGACAAGAATATGTCCATCTAACATGTCCTGTTTATTGATGATGTCAGGTTTATGTCCCTTGAGCGTGTAGCTCTGGTGGATTGGGTTTTCCTTAGGTGGAGCATTTCTAGCAATTCGAGGCTTGACATAGCCTTGTATGTCAGGCAGAGATCACCACTGAGTAGCGGGTACGTGACAAGTACAGTCTGAGTTTTTTTAGCCTCGTGGCACAGAGTATCTGTTTAAGGCCCATTATCCTCTTTGTGAGGTACTTTTGAGGTCTCTCCAGTTGTTGCAGATGTCTTGTTAGGTACATACCGAATGGGGTATTATATTCAATAATGGGTCTAATGAGTGATGAGTAAAGGGAGACAATAACTTCCTTATTGCTAGATGCAAACCCCTTTGTGATAAGGTGGGCCATGTAGAAGGATTTTCTAACCACTTTAGCAATGTGGTTGTCGAAGGAGAGGTTACTATCTACCTGAGTCCCTAGGTCTCTTATCACACTCTCTGTGATAAGTGGGCTGCCACCTATGTTGCAGTTCATAGGTACTTGTTTTTTTTCCAAAGGGGATAACAATGCACTTTTTGGCATTTAGTTTGAGGCGATGGTTTTGGCACCATGTATCTGTATCTGTAAGACCCTTTTAAAGGATGTCTACATCAGTAGGAGTCTCGATTATGACACCCAGTTTGCAGTCATCTGCGAACTTTGTTAGTTATAGTCCCTCCGTGTTTGCTTCCACCTCAGAGAAATAGATACCAAACATGAGGGGTCCCAAGACTGAGCCCTGTGGTACACCACTAATCACAGGTTTGGAGTCTGATCTAGCGTTTCCTATTCTCACTGAATGGGTTCTATCCATGAGACAGTTTGCAACCCATCTTGCAACGTAGGGATTTATATTTAGGTTGGTGAGTTTGCCAATAATTCCCGAGTGGGGAATAGTATTGAAGGCCTTTGCAAGATCAAGGTATGCTGTGTGAACCACCTTTCCCTCATTTATTGCTTTAGTGACCATTTCAAACAAGTCAACCAGATATAGGAGACATGACCTTCCCTTCTATAATAGGACTATTCACTTGCTGTACTTGCCAATAATTGCTTTATAAAATATATAGGTGCATAATTTTGTATGCCACTATATGTAGGACTACATATTGGCACTGACTGATGGGATCTTGCTTATCATGGACAAAGAACACCTCACAGGATCTCTCTTTATAACCATAACTTGCACCTTTGACCTAGTGGACTACTCAGTTCTTCTCAATCAAATGAAAGTCAGCCTCAGTTTGTTTTCACAACTTCACAATGGAGCAGATCTGAGAGTTGCTATTAAGGTTTATGACATAGCTAAAAAATGCTTTGTGATTGTCTTTGGTGTCTGTTGTGATTTTTCTTTCAAAGCTCGCCTTAGAGTTTTTTATGAGGGTTCTTAGTTTTTTACTAAGGTTGGTCAGGGAGCCCCTTCATTCCTGGGTTTTTACTTTTTTTTTTTTTTTTTTTTTTTTTTTTTGCAGTAATTTCTTCCTTCTATTATAGAGCTTGTTTATGGCCTGGGTCCACCAGACTGTTTTCCTCTTTTTGGAGGAGTGGATCTTGGTCTTGTTCGGGATAGCATGGTCCATGCACTCATGTAGGTGCTTGTAGAGTGCTTTTGTGTAGGATATAGCAGACTCAGTCATACTGACATTCTGCGTGGGAGTAACAAAGTTTGCCACCTCTGTCTTGAGTAGCATAAAGTTCGCTTTGGAGAAGTTTTTCACCATGGTTTCTTTTGGGATGGAGGATGGGGGTGGTATGTGGATATCTAGGGTGATGAGTTTATGGTCTGATCTGACCAATGAGGAATTTACCACAGGTGTGGAGTATTTGTCCCCATGTTGATGATGACTAGGTCCAGTATATTTTTGCCTCTTGCGGGGGTGTTTACAAGCTGGTCCAGAGCATTGGAGTCAATGTATTCTAGGAAAGTAAAACAACCGAATCAAAGACAAAAACATATGATAAGCTAACATACAGCAAGGAGAGACTTCAGGAAATTAATCTACAAAGGTCAATGTGCAATAGGTTTGATGGACTGATGGCTGCAGGGCCTGAAAGGCCTAATACACTCCATGAGCTACTGGAGCTAGGAATTATACTGAAACACAATCCAAGGTGTTCAGATAAGGTGGAATCAGTGGAATCAGTGTTGATTACTCAGGGAAGGAGAAGAAAAACGAAAGAGGTGCAAAAGAACTCATAAATGAGGATTCAGGGCTGGAATCATCACATGATCAAAAGTTAACCCCTTCAGGCCTACACTACCATCCATTCTACTGGCTAATATTCAATCCCTGGAAAACAAAATGGGCTACATAAGGCTAGAACTAACTAACCAGAGCAAAGTGAGAAACTCTTGTGTATTTCTCTTCACTGTGACTTGGCTGAGCTCTAGCATAAATGACAGTGGAATTCATGTGGAGGGACTATCATTATTTCGTGAAGACAGAATACAGTTTCTCTGTGGGAAAGCAAAGGGGGCTGGTGTCTGCATCTATATCAATAACAATTGGTGCACCAGCTGTGAGGTAGTAAAAACACACTGCTCTGAGAACCTAGAGTTTATGTCACTGAAATGCAGACTCTTCTACCTTCCAGGGGAATTTAACAGTGTCAGCATCACAGCAGTAAATATACCTGCCAACACAAATGAAGCACTAGCTAAAGTGTACCCATCTATAAATGATTTGCAAAATCAAAATCCTGATGGAGTACATATAATAGCAGGTGACTTCAATCAGGCAAACCTGAAAACAGTCCTACTTCAATACTTCCAGTATGTAGACTTTGCAACCAGAGGGGAGAATACACTGGACAAGGTCTATACAAATATTAAGTTAGCATTTAAGGCAATACCTCACCCCACTTGGATAACTCAGATCACCTTGGCATTATGCTGCTACCTTTGTACAGACCACTGCTGACCAGGGAGAAACCATCCATGAGGCAAGTGAGAGTATGGCCGGAGGGACCAGTCTCAGCACTACAAGACTGTTTTGGGAGTATTCTATGAAACATCTTCAAGGAGGTGGCCACAGTAAACCAACACATCAAGCTGAAGGAGTATACTGAATCAGTGATAGGTTACGTCTCAAAATGTATTGATGATGTGACAGTCACAAAAGCATCATCACAAGAGCCAACCAGAAACCCTGGCTAACAAGTGAAGTGTCTGAGCTCCTGAAAGGAGGGAATGTGGCATTCAAGTCTGGTGACAAAGAGGATCTCAGATTGGCCAGATCTCAATTAAACAAAGGGGTAAGGGAGCCCAAATGCAAATATGGTCAAAAGATCATGAGCCACTTCTCTGAACAAAAGGACCCAAGGTGCATGTGGCAGGGGAAGCAGTCAATAACAGATTACAGGACCCCATCTTCACAGTGTGATGATGATACAAAATTCCTAAACAAGCTTAACATCAACTTCAGTAGGTTTGAGGAAGGGAACAAGATAGCAGCACAGAAAATCACCAACAACCAGAGCAAGGAAGAGCTCAGCCTCAACCCTGCTGATGTTAGAAGGACACTATGAAGAGTTAACCCCAGGAAAGCAGCTGGACCTGATAACATTCTTGGAAGAGTGCTCAGAGACTGTGCGGACCAGCTAACAAATGTACTCACAAACATCTTCAGCAATTCACTGAGTCAGGCCATTGTGCCCAAATGTTTCAAGTACACAAACATACCACTGCCAAATAAGTTACCATCTGTTAGCCTAAATGACTATTGTCCTCCCGTAGCTATCACCTCCATTGTGATGAAATCCTTTGAGAGACTGGTCAAAGATGTAATAACATCCAAACTACCTGCACACTTCAATCCACTCCAGTTTGCATACAGACCCAATCACTCAACAGGAGATGCTATTTCTTTGGCACTCCACTTATTGTTGGGCCATCTGAAGAACAAGAATAGCTATGTGAGGCTACTTTTCATCGATGTCAGTTCAGCTTCCAGTACAGTCATCCTGCAAAATCTGATCAGATATCTGGTTCAACAGGGCATCAGCACTCCACTATGCAACTGGATTCTAGACTTTCTTATAGATAGACCCCAGAAAGTGTGTATAGGCAAGAATACATCGGAGATCATCACCCTGAACAGTGAAGTCCCACAGGGATGTGTCCTAAGCCCCCTGCTTTTCACCATACTAAACCACGACTGTACTGCCAAGCACACCTCAAACCATATAATCAAATTTGCAGATGATACAACAGCTGTGGGCCTCATCAGGAATGATGATGAGACAGCCTACAGAGAGGAGGTGAATCAGTTCATAAGTTGGGGTTATAGCAATAATATTGCACTAAATATTAACATGACCAAAGAGATAATTGTGGACTACAGGAAGAAAAACAGAGAACACTCTCCACTCGTAATCAATGAAGAAACAGTTGAGAGAGTAAAAAGCACAACATTTCTGGGGGTGCACATTACAGAAGACTTGATGTGGTCAGCCAACACAAATGCCATCATTAAGAAGGTGTACCAATGGCTTCACTTCTTGTGAAGGTTGAGGAGAGCAAACCCACCATCAATGGCTCTCACAACCTTCTACAGGGGGCACCATCAAATGTATAATGACAAATAGCTTTACAGTATGGTATGGAAGCTGCTCTGCTTCTGAGCATCAGTCCCTCCAGAGGGTAGTGAAAGTGGTTGACAGGATTATCAGGAACTCGCTCCCTTCCGTACAAGACCCGCACATGTCCAGATGGCTCAGCAGGGCAAGGAAAGTAACCAGAGATAGCACTTATCCTGCTTACAAGCTGTTCTTACATTTAACATCAGGAAGGCACTTTCAGTGCATACACTGCAAAACCACGAGATTCAGAAACAGCTTCTTTCCACTAGCCATCAGATTACTGAACTCTAGGAACAGTACCCTATATACTGGACATTAAGGCAGTAATCAAACAATACTGAAAAGTCTCTATACAGTAGTACAATATGTAACAAGGTCTTACACCCACCCAGACAGCAAAGTCAGCAGTAATCAAACTGAACTGTCTTACTGTACAATAGAAATGTAGCCCTTAAATCAATTGCTTAAGTGCAATTTTTCCAGTAAAAATAAGCTAATGACCTAATAATGAGTGACAATCTGTTAAATCAGTGCAATGATGCAAGTATTTATTATTGTTGTGTTTGTCATCTGTGTCTATAGAATTTTGTGTATTATCATCATGTTAAATGTAGTCTCTGTATTGTATGCACATTGAGTCTAAAGAAATGTAATTTTGCTCGGTTCTCTCTTCGGTGAATTGAAGTGACAATAAAGTTTACTTTGATTTTGACTTTGCCACACACACACACACACACACACACACACACACATACACACACACACACACACAGACATATATATATATATATATATATATATATATATATATATATAGAGAGAGAGAGAGAGAGAGAGAGGGGGGGGGGCATACGCGTAAATACATTTTTATTTCAGTACATTAAAGCAGTAAAAAGCAAAAGCTAACAACAAAACCATGGGAATTCAGTCAGATAGCGCATATTACAGTGTTAGTTAGCACATGTAGCAGTCCTGTGCAGGGTGTGGGTTATCCTAAATTAATGTATAATACCTGTCTGATTAGTAATGAGTTACCTTCAAACCTTGGATATTAGTACTGCACACGTATACAGTGCTCTTGTATGAATTTCAGCCCATAGAATAACCTACGTAAAAACTATAAGAAAGTATGCAGTTACTATATACTTGAATAAAACAATTAGAAACAGAAATCATGCTACAGTATACTCCAGTGGAATCAGTGAAGTTTGGAATTGTATTATAACTAGTACCATCAAGAATACAAAAAGCAAAGTTAGGAGAACAGAACAGACATAGTATAACAAAGCAGTTTGAACTTGAGCCATAAGTTAGTGAATGGGGTGGGGTGGTGGATGAAACATGGCTGGAGTCCAGAGGCAGATAATCCATGAAGAGCATGAATTTATTCACTTCTTTGAGTAGTAGAGCTGAGTGCAGATTGGATGTGGTTAAATGAGATACGGATTTCCAATTCATTGCAATAAATGAACCTATTATTGCAGTGCGATGGTTTTATTAATTAATGATTTTATTTATTCGTATTTGTTAACTGGGAATGGTCAACTAGGAGGTTCCATTTTCAATGTACTCCCTGTAGGCATTATACAATTCAACTACTGTGTCCAACACTTTATTTAGGTTCCTTTATTTAGTTTTATTTACCAGGGAGAGCACTGTTCAAAATGACCAGTTCTAGACCCAGGAAAAACTGTGGTTAGTACATAATACTTTGTATGTTGGATTATTAAAAAGGACCAGATTATGAGTATACTCCAAGGTCATAGGAGGGAGATGTGGTTGGTGAGCTTGATAAGTGCTGTGAATATGTCAAGATGTAGAAGTGTGAAGACTAATGACTTATCAGGAGGATGGACTACTGTTTAATGGAAGCCGTTTGTCTCTTTTGGCTGTATGAGAATCATGTTCTTTTATTGGGGAGTTGACAAGAAAGTGCTAGGTTTTGTTAGAAATAGATTGAAGGGTTGTCAAATATTTGATGCAAAGTACAGCAATTGTTTGAAGTCCATTTTCTAATTGGGGAAAGAGAATTGCCTTACCTTTGACTACTGTTGCGGGCGGTTAAAAGAAGTTGGAGATCTCACAGGTCCAGAAGATTAGGTGGTTGATTTTAGATCTATTTTTTTTCTATATCATTTTGAAAATGTAATGTTTGGGCCAGAAAAATGCTGAAGTGTTTAAACGGGGTTGTGGTTTAAATTGAGCTGGTGTGTTGGTCATGTATACTTAGGGAGGGAGGATATTTGCTAGTTTCTATGAATTCCAAACACTGTCAATTTGTTTTATTAGAGTTAAAGAGTAATCTGAGCAAAGCTGACATAGTGAAAAGGTCACATTGTAGCTGGTTTTGCAAGTCTGAGTGATGCTGGCTACACCTGTATATCACCTTTACATCGGTATACGTGATACGAGGGAGGCTGGGTAAGTCAAGGGGACGTTTAGTAATGAAATGGAAAAGATTAATGGGCCAATGCAGGGTGGGCTTTTGTGGCACTCCTTTCACAACTGCTGTTTCTGATGATAGGAATTCTCCAATTTTAACTCCTTAGGTTCTGTTGTTGAAGAAGTTGTGAAAACAAACTGAGGCTGTGGGGCCAGTTACAATGCCTCTCATTTGATTGAGAAGAACTGAGTAGTCCACTAGGTCAAAGGTGCAAGTTATGGTTATGAAGAGAGATCCTGTGAGGTGTCCTTTGTCCATGATAAGCAAAATGCCATCAGTCAGTGGCAATATGTAGTCCTACATATAGTGGCATACAAAATTATGCACCTATAAATATTATAAAGCAAAGATTGATACAAATTATTGGCAAGTACAGCAAGTGAGAAGTCCTATTATAGCTTAAGTTAGTTCACAGGTCCATCAGTTGCATAGAAGGGAGGCTGTATGATAAGGATTACATATAGAACACATTTCGGCCTCAAAACCTGAACCGAAATACAAAGGCAGGAGATGTATCCATATTCATCAAGGATAACCACACCTCCAGACTAGTTGCAAAGTATGATGTCTCGGAGATCATCCAAGTGCAACTGACAATGGGCAAAACTGCAATACAGATTGTAGCTTGCTACAGATCACCTTCCCTGCCCCAGGACACTCACTCCGCTTTCCTCGGGGTATTAGAAAACATGATAGTCCAACCAAACACTCTTATACTAGGTGATTTCAATTACCCAAACATCAATTGGGAAACCTACAAAAGTACTAATACCTTTGCTCAGTGTGTGTGTGTGTGTGTGTGTGTGTGTGTGTGTGTGTGTGTGTGTGTGTGTGTGTGTGTGTGTGTGTGTGTATATGTATATATGTAGGCATATATATGTATATATATATATATATATATATATGTGTGTATATATATATATATATATATATATATATATATATATATATATACACACATATATATATATATCTATATATATATATATATATATATATATATATATATATATATATATATATATATATATATATATATATATATATATATATATATATATATATATATATATATATAGGCAAGGGGCTTGGGAATTACTGTCATACTCCCTTTAATCAGACAAGGGCTGCTCTAATGTAACTAGACCACTATTTTTCACTAAGAAATGGTGTTATGTATTTTACTGCTGCTGCTAATTATATCTTAAACAGTAGGTTTTACCCTTGGCACATCTGTTTGTTGCTAAACATTGCTTGCATGACACTTGGCTCTTGTTAATCATATAGTATCAATGTAACTCTCTGCATATCATGAGTTGTTTAGTTAACCCTGTAAACTGATTTATGTGACTTTATCTTTTGTCTGTATAGAACATTGTTGATATGTCATCATTTTAGTGGTGTATTTGTACTGAATCTAGTGATGGCTGTATTCCTGACTTCTGCACCATTATTAGAACTGCCTGCTTAGTCTGTGCTTTATGAATACTGCCTTTTGAACTATCTGCTTTGCTTGTGCAGTGCACTGATACTGTAACTCACAGCTTTCTGTTTGGAGGTAAACTATTATTGAGGTTCACTGCTTTTGTTAATTTCTTTTCTCCTAATCACTCTGAAGCTTTCTCCTTCTCCTTTACTTTCTGCTTAAACTTCTCCTAGTCTTTCCTAATCCTTACATCATCTGCTACTCAAACATTCTTTTCTCTTCCATTTCAGCTTGCTATCTAATACCTTCTTCCTACTTCTCCCGATCATATCATTTACCTCCTTCTCTTTTGAGTCCAATTTTTTTCCTTCAGTAGTCCTCATCTTTTATTACCCACAGCTGCCTCCAGCCCTTACCAAGCCACTCTTCCTATACTATTCTATTTTTCTTACCCTTCCCTCCCTACATCTGTATGCAATGGTGCAGTGGTAGCGTTGTCGCCTCACAGCAAGAGGTTCGATTCTCAGCTGGGGTGCCTTCTGTGTGGAGTCTGCATGTTCTCCCTGCATTTGTGTGGGTTTCCTCCAGGTGCTCCGGTTTCCTCCCACATTACAAAGACATGCATCTGGAGTATTTCTCCCTGGGCCTCCGCTGAAAATTGGCTATGGTCCAAGTCGGACTTTCCCGGTTAACAAATGTTAAAATAAATAAAATTACATCTACTGACATCAACTTTTCCCTCTCTATTAGTCCATAACTCTCCCACTGTTTGCTGAACTTGCACAATTAACCTACTCTCTTTTCTTTTTCTTATCTATGAGGTTAACCAATCCATCAAAAAAGAATGGAGCAGGTCTACCCTACATCAAGCTTAAAACATCTATATCTGTTCACCTTTGTCACTGCAACCCAGCTAACTTCAAGTACAGATTAATGTATGTTTTTTTTACTCTTTCACCTGCAATTTTATGTTTACTAGTGCTAACTTGCACACCACCAACCTTACCTAATCTTTCCTTCTACACGTATATCCCCCTGCCATCTAACCTACTTTAGCTCTATCTGTTTTTTGTTGTTCTCTTTCTGCTATTTTTTCTAATAAATAATGTTTACATTATTTAAGCCATAGTACTTTACTCACAGCTTCTCTGATTGCCTTTTTCTGAAACCTCTTTTTCCCGTGGTCCAGGCCTGGCTGCTCCATTCGCCCTTTGCTATGCTCAGGCTCACTCCACTCCTCTACCCTACCCCCATTCCCAACCACCCTTATATCATTTCATTTATACCTATTCTCTCTTTCCCCCCTCCCCTATAACCCCACCACTTCCTGTCCTCTGGTCCAACCTTACTTGTTACACCTCACATTCTAGATATTTACCAGGTCTGTAATTACTTACTTAGTCACCTATTCCATCTTCTTCTACTTAAGTCATCCCTTCTTATTCCCTATTGATGCAGTAATCATTAATACTATCTTTATAGCAATTTTGTTCCTTCTCTCTACTATTAACCTACCTCATAGATCCCACCATCATGATTCTAGTTTTCCTCTACAAGCCTCCTTTATTTCTACTTTATCGTCTCACCTCCTATAATATCCAACATACACCAATAAATCCTTCTCCAACAATCATTCACCCAAATGCCTTTACACAACTTCTTTACTCTTTTGAAATCTCCTCTTCCATCTTTCCTACAAATACTCTCCTTCCCAAAATCAAAATTTTCCCTTCTCCACAAATTGTCCAAAGAGCAAAATAAAGTACTTAATCTACTACCCTTCTCTCTATAATGCAATCATACTCACTAAAACTCTACTATTATCAGGTGATATTCATCCAAATCCAGGACCAAACTCTCTCTACCCTGTCAGCAATTCAACTGATCCATTCTCAGGACACCTAACTTTCCCCAAAAAACATATATCCTTTTTCTCATTGAATATTAGACGGTGCTCTAAGATGTAAAGTTAATGAATCCCATGTCTGGATGTCAACTCAATCCCCAGACATTATTACCCTCACTGAAATATGGCTAAAACCACATAACTCTGGTAATGACTTTCTCTCTCAAACCATCTTACACTCACATAACTAGATAAACCAATCCCATCTGTTCTATCTGCTGAACTGCTGATTACCAACCTTAAGCTTAATAATTATATTACAATTACTGTAGCAGCCATTTATATTCCCTGTGGTGACAACATTCCCATACTTGAACATATTCTCTCCTGGCTTACTCAACACATACATAATGGGCTGGATTCACAAAGGCTTGCATGGAGTCTAAGAGTAGAGTAAGACTCCATGCAGCCAACATGTCCGCTGAGCGATCAAGGAAGAGCCGGTAGGGGCGCGTAACAGAGCTCCTTAAAATATTCCTACACGGACAGGGCTTGGATATGCAAATTACCTCAATTGCAGGCAAAAGCTATGCAAATGAGGTAAATTTGCGATCCAGGAAACCCGAACCTGTACGAGTAGGAGTAGTGTTATTTGCAGAAATGTACTCAGTTGATAACTGAGTACGGTTCTGCAAATAGCAAAACGGAGCCGTGACAGCTGCAAAAAAGCATGCATTTACAGGAGGAAGCATGCCAATGGCCAAAAATACGGCCATTGGCAATGGGAAGTGATTCAAAATAGAAATAAAATAATGTTTTTTTTTCATCCCGATCTCCAGGGTTTAACTGTAGGGCAGTGCCAAACAAACGCGCTGCACCCTAAAAACCAGAAAATTAATAATTAAGATCCATAAATGTGGAATTTATACCCAAAATGAATTTACAATGCAAGTGAATGGCAGGCTAAAGACAACATGGCCTCCGAGTAGAGGTTGCTAAGGGGGGAAGCTCAGTCTAAGAGATGTAACCAAACATTAGTAGCAATCCCATGCAAATGAGAGTTAGCATAGTGAATCGCAAGTTTACATAGGAAATGAGCACAGTCAGTGGAGTGTAGGAGTAAGATAAGGGGAGTAACAGAGTAGAAGATAGGTGACATCACGAGGAGGGTATGTATGAAAGGAGTGAAGCTCATTGGAGCAAAATGTCATGTGTCAGCTGACAATTACATATTATTGAAAGAGGTATGTCAACAGGTAGGCCAGGTAAAGTCAAGAAATGGAAGGTGTATGCCGTGGATAACACCAAAGTTTCTTGCTGAGCATGCATGCGCATGTGTGCTCACCAGTAAACCCGAGTAAGACAGTGTGCGCGTATGTAAGCGTGTGTGCGCATGTGTAAGCTTGAGTAAGTATATGTAAGGCTGTGTAAACAGTTGTAAGCACGTTTGCACTGGAGTGCGCGCGTTTTGACAAGAATAAGCAGGTTTTAGTCCATGTAAGCATGTGTGCGCGCATGTTAGCTGGTGTGCGTGTGTTTGCACTTGTGTGTGCGGTGTTCCCCCTCAGGAAACAGAAAGGAAAAAGGAAGCACACCAAATAATAGGGAAGTTACCAGGGAGTACTAGCAGAGCTAGCAGGTGAAAACAATCAGAATCAGCCAATTACCCAGGCAGAACACTAGCCCAGCCCAGCCCAGCACTTAAAACACTGCAAACAGCAGTTCATTATGTTTCTCTCAAGAGACACTACAACACTGCAGTAAACTAATAGCAGTGAAAACTGAAAAAGCTGTACTGAGTCAAAAATGTTAGGGGCTGCCATTGCTGTTATAAGGCGACATATGCAACATGCTGAGGGTGGTGATGATGCAAATGCTGCTGGACAACCCACAGTGAGGAGACGGAGAAGAGTGTACAGGCCCAGGGCAACCTACCAGGGGCTACATGAGCTGGAGATAGTGGAGCGCTATAGAGTGGACAGAGACCTCTTGCAGCAAATTGTTGAGCTGTGCAGGCTATGCCTCACACACAGAACCAACAGAGGGGAACCCATCCCAGTGGAAACTAAGGTATGTGTTGGCCTAAGAATATTAGCAACAGGTACCTTCCAGAGACCAACTGGTGATATGATGGGAATATCACAGGCATCAGCATCCAGGGTACTGCACCAGTTCCTGGATGCCATGTCAGCACATGTCGGTGATCATGTATACTTCTCCAATTCCCGTGCAGTATTGGCCAGCAATATGCGTATCTTCCAGCAAATAGCGGAATACCCTGAGGTAGTGGGTGCAATAGACTGCACGCACATATGCATCAAAGCACCAGCCGGTGAGCAGGGTAGGTTCTACTTCAACTGCAAAGGCTTCCCCTCCATCAACTGCCAGGTCGTGTGTGATACTGAATGGGTGTGCTGGCTGCCCTGGAAGCTACCATGATTCCCATATCTGGCATCTGACGCAGCTGTACCAGACATTTGCCAATGGGGACATCCCACATGGACGCCTAGTGGGGGATGCTGGCTATGCACTGGAGCCGTGGCTGATGACACCCATCAGAAATGCACACACACCTGAACAGGAATGCCATAATGAGGCACACGCACAAACACGAAATGTAATCGAGCGTGTGTTTGGGCTGCTCAAGTCACAGTTCTGGTGCCTGAACACATCTGGTGGAGCCTTGCAGTACTCACCAACTACATGTACCCAAATTGTCATGGAATGTGCTATGCTACATAATATGATCCTGCAAAAACAGCTGCAGCAGGACCAGCATAGGCCTGGGCCAAACAGCCCCCCACCATTGCCAGGGCCATCACAGGCAGAGTGTGACTCGGAGGAGGAACAACCTGAGCCTGCCCCAGTAGGCAGAAGGAGGTGTGCCCAGTATGCCTTGGCCTTGGCAAAGAGGCAATGCATAGCACATACACTGGCTCAGTAGGAACCCTGGAAATGATACCTCTCTCTGACTCACACATATAGTAAAAGGGATGCCTATGTTGACACTACCTGCAGTCAAACATGTATAGGGAGTGTAGTATGTGCATCCGACATAGGCAGCCCTGCATCAACACCTGAGGCATGATTGCCATGTGTTAAGCAATATAACGCAGTGCTAAACAGCATTTACCACTATATAGTATATGTAAACCAAATCGCACACACCAACTAGTGCAAATGTGGTCAATGTTGAGTAATATTGGCCAACGTCCTGCAATGATGGTTAATATTGAGCAATGATGGACAAGCTGGGCCTAAGTAGGGCATAGCTGAACAAAACCCAACATGCTCATAGTTGCTCTACTGGCCCTTAAGCAGTCTAGTCTGCTCAGTATGAAAATATAAGCAGTGATGGGCCTCAAACCCAGGAAACTGTGCACTATAGTCATAGTACTGAACCACTAAACCATGACAGTATTCCAGTGGCTAACCTGTATGAAGAAATGTTGATAAGTTTATGCAAAGTATTCCATGGAAACCCTGCAGGCACAACATAATCCCTGTCGAGTTATGACACAAAGGTGAGTCCTGCAGTAAGAATAGAACCTGACTTTCAACACACACAGTACAAATGTTAATAATGGACATGTACACATACATCAACAAATGTAGTGGTCCTCAGACAGCAACATACAGAAAGATCACACTGGGCATGCTCACACACTTGAATACATGAGACAAATGTCAGGCAACAGAACCCAGAAGATATCCCATGGGTACACATATGATCACCCATCCACTTGTCAAGATGTCACCTGTAGGTGGTCACTGGATGGCTCTGCTTATGCAAAACTGGGACTACACTCTGCAGAGAGTGGAGCCTTATGGATAATAATCTGTCCTTCCAGCATGTCCTATCAACATCTGTGCTGAGGTATATGTCCCTGGAGTGTGTAGCTCCAAGGGGGTTGGATATCCTGAGGTGGAGCATGTCCATTAATTCTGGGTCAGATATTGCCTTAAACCACAGGCACACAACACATCCGTGTAGGTGGTAAGTGACTGAGTAGAGCTGGAGTTACTGTATCTGAACTGTGCAGGGCATCCGTGTGAGTCCCTACATCTGCTTGATGAGTAACATTTGTGGCCATTACAGTTGCTGAAGGTGTCAAGTAAGGTACAACCCAAATGTGGCATAGTAACCAAGCATGGTTGTGATGAGTATAGGGGCAGAATGACCACACGTGATCAACATGTGAAACCATGTGGGATATGGTGGGCTATGTAGAAGTACTGTCTAACCACTTTGGAAATGTGATTGTCAAAGGTGAGAGTACAAACAGGTTGTGTCCCCAAACCCGTAACAACTACTACCATATGTAATGGATGACTACCTATATGGTAATGTGTGGGCATGTTGTCATTCTCAAAGGGGATGACTATGCAACTAATGGCATGTAGCCGTAGGCCATGGCTCAGGCACCAGTCATCCCATCTCTGTGAGACCCTGTATGAGTATGCATGTGCCAGCTGGAGAGTTGATTATGGCACCCAGTTTGCAGTCATCTGCGAACATGGGCAGCCATATCCCTCCTGTGATAGCCTGTACATCACACAAATATATACTGAACAAGAGAGGCCCCAGAACTGAGCCTTGTGGGATGCCATCTGTAACTGGTGTATAGTCAGACATGGCACCTGCGACACTGAGCATGTGGGTGCTATCCCTGATCCAGGTAGCAATCCATCGTGTGAGATATGTGCCGATATTGATGCCGGTGAGCCTATGCATAATGGCCGTGTGGGGTATTGTGTTGAAGGGTTGTGCAAGGTCCAGGCAGGCTGTGTGGACAACCGTCCCAACACTGATGGACCTGGTAACTGTTTAAAGAATACAAACAGGTCCAACAGGCAAGATCTGCCCACAACAATGCTGTAATGTGTAGGACCCAGTGTCTGTAGGTTTCCCATGTCTATGTGCATGAGTCCCATTACAATATGCTGCATAGCTTTGCAGAACAGGCTAGTTAGCCCTATAGGCAGATATTGTTTGTGGTCTGTTATGGCAGTATTCAGTGGAGCAGGACCACTATCGCTGTACGCCATTCCGTGGGTACGAATCCTGCAGTAACCCTGATATCGAACAGTGACGTAGTGTGAGGGTTACGTCTGTCATGAAGGCAGTGTACAACACAGGCCGGGACACTGTCTGGTCCCATTGATGATGTGTTGTCCGCTGTGGGGAGGGCAGCACTCACCTGTTTATTCGTCATGTCAGAGAGGTTACACTCTGTTGGGATGGACAGTACCTCCTTAGGGGGGATGTGGGGGAGACATCTGCATTGAACCTGCTTGCCAGGATGTTGGCAATGTCTGTGGGTTCAGGGTATTTTCCGTCAGTATGCAGTAACACACAGCATATCAGTGAATGCCCAGCCAGGTACCTGAATTAACTGAAGAAGGTCTTGTGAGTGTCCGATGTGTCTGGTGCAATTGTCCGTTAGAAGCAGCCCTGACATGAATACACGAGTGATTGTAGCTGTCTGCTAGTACAGATCACAGATGACTTCCCTGTCTGGGATTGTGCTCTATCATGTAGTAGCTTCCTCCTTTTGTTGTATAGCACATTAATGGCCGGGGTCCACCAGACAGGTCCCCTGCCATTGGAGTAGTGAGTCCAGGTGTTATTTCGGATAGCATGATCCATGCAGTCCACTAGGTGTCCATAGACTGTGTATGTAAAGGATTCAGCAGTCTGAGACATACTTACCACTGACCCAGGGTCTCTGAAGGATACCACCGTGGTATGGAGAAGTGTGACGTTTGCTTTTGGGAAGTTCACCAAGATAAATAAGATAAAAGTTAATCCACAGACAAGAAGAACTGAACCAAAAAGCACAAAGTGCAGCTTTATTGAACAACAAACAGGTCAATAAATCAAGCACTTTCGCCAGGCAAATACCTGGCTTTCTCAAGATAAAAAGTAGTGTGACTGAAAAGTTTAAATACTTAAGCATCTGATCACATGGTTCTTAATTAGTTCAACAAACATCCACCTAAGAAGGCAGTTAATTAGTAACTGAACTCAGTGAGTGAAAAGTATGCATATGAAAATGCAGAATAAAAGTTCAAATAGTGAAAACACTAAAAAATCATTTAAAAATCAATAAAGCTGCACTTTGTGCTTTTTGGTTCGGTTCTTCTTGTCTGTGGATTAACTTTTATCTTATTTACCTTGGTTTCTTGGAAGTTATTTCTAAGTTCACCAAGATTACCTAGGATGGGTGTGGGGACGGGATATGGATGTCCAGTGAGATAAAGTATGTTCAGTCCTTACCAATGAGGGGTATATCACAGGTGTGGAACATAGAGTCCCCATGTTGGTGATGATCATGTCCAATATGTTGTCCCGTCTTGTGGGTGTGGTAACCAGTTGTGCCATAACATATGAGTTTACAGATTGTAGCAACTGTTGGGTGAGGGTGTTGGGGCCTGAGTACTATCCCCAGTCAATGTGTGTGTATTTGACGTCACCCAATATAATGGTGTTTGGGGAGACTGTCATATTGTCCAGTGTTCCCCGGAAAGATGAGTGTGGTTGCTGAGTTTGTGAGTGTGGTCTGTAGCAGGCAACAAACCAAAAGGCAGATTTGCACAATGTTAGGCGCATATGTATGGTCTGTGATGCTTTGTGCAGTGCTACCAACCCGGAGGTATATGTATCTGTACTGTATATGGATACTCCCCCTATTTGTGTTGGCCATTCTGAGTTATGTGGTCAGAAAGCATGGTACAAAATAGAACCTGGTAGTGCTGGTGTGCATGTGGGAGCCTGAACCATGTGTCTGTTAGTGCACAGATATTGTTATTCTCCATACCGAGGAGATTCCTGAGTGTGGTCAATGTGACGGTAATACATCTGGTGTTGAGCAGCATTGCCCTCAGTGTCATGTACTCTGTAATGTCTACGGAGGTGGGTCTGTCTGTTGAGCCCTGCTTAAATAAGGCAGCATGGTGGCAGCAAGTGCCTTAGCCAGTATTCAAATGTCCAAGGGTGACAGGTGCAAGTTGTCCATAGGGAAGCTACGTGGCATATCGAGCATATCACCGCAGGCTGACAGACACTGTATCCCCTTTGAATAACACCAATATGTTAGCCAGCTGTTAAACGTGATCAGTTTGTTGGTATACTGAGACATCATACTTGGTGAGTGTAAGATGCTAGACAAGGTCAGGGTCATACCGTCCTGGGCTACATGATCAGAGAGTTCCTCTATGTATCATGTCATGTGGTCCAGGGAGGAATGTCTGAGGTTGTACGCACCAGCATGGACAATGATGGAGCCAGTCCTGGACTTGCTTTGGAGTGACCTGAGTGCATGTGTTATGTGGCGGATCCTGGCACCTGAGAGACAGCTCTAAGTGACTATTCCCTTGTTTGGCCTGGTGAGTGGGACGTCAGTGTGTCTGACATTAAGTGTCACCCATTACATGTGTATCAGGTGTGTTATTTAGCCTGAAGGGCAGTGACTGTGTGGCACACTGACATTGTGAACTATGTGATATGTGGATATTGTAGTGGGGTAGCAGTTGTTTGTGTATCTGCTTTGGAGGTCTCTGCTGCTTAGGCAGAGTGTATGTAGAGCCTCCTAGTATGTGTATGTGTGATAATGTGGTGTGATTGCTGTCACTATTGATGTATGTGACACTATGTGGTGTGTGTGGTCACCTCCACCACCTGATAGACCATTCCAGTCATGGGTCGAGAGAGCTCAGCCTCCTGTATGTCAATATTGTTGCATCTCTCACATATATCTAAGTGTGTTGGGAGGAGGAGAGGGTTGTCTGTGTACATGAGGCAGATGTGACATTGTGTCATAACCACAATATTCACTAGCTGGACTGGAGAGTACACACGAAACTGACCCCTGGACATGCCAGTATGTTATGATGACATACTCTGTAGCCTGATCACAAAGGATCAGTAGGGTGTTAAGTGTGTAAATGAGTATAACCGGGATTAGTGCTCAGGTTTGTTGGTGTTTTGTAAAGAGTAGCTGAGAAGGAGTCCAGAAGGAGAATCGTGACATGTCCTTCAGCTATGTCATATATAGCAATGTACACTCATATATGTCCTGAGTCAGGGCCAACTGTACCTTACTGACAATGCCGACATCCTGTCAGACAGGCCAATATATACATAACCACCTCCCACTGATGATAGTCCCTGACATCATACCAGGAGATATCACATGTAGAATGTCTGACCAGCTCCCCCCAAAGCCAAAGGCATAGCAGCAATTGAATTACAATGTTTCCCAATATGTGTCATGCATGCACTACAGAACAAACAGACCCTGCACCTGAACTGTCTGTTGAGCCTCACCCACTCCACAGGGTCTGGAACCGTCGAATGTGTTACAGCAACATATGGCACTCCCCACAAGTGTGGGTGCACAACACACCATGGGAAATATAGTCCAGTAAGCCTATAAAGTCTGATCTGCAAGGCCATGGAGTGCATCATGGCTGAAGTCATAAACAGAGCTATTGGAAGCTGACAAACACACAACCCTACCAACTGTGGTATGTTCATGTGCAGATCATGGTTCCCAAACATGCTACACCGTTTGCAAGGCAGCCACCCAGGACATACATCACTGAACAGAGCTACACATGTCCCACAAAGACTTTGCATAGCTCTTCATCAACATCACAGACACATTTATCCACAAAACCAACAATCTGTGCATAGATATGTGTTGACATATGAAGGGATGTCAGTGTGTCCACAGATAGATCACACAAGGTGCGACTCAAAGGGTCCTGTCTAAGCTGTTGATACCTGCTGACCCACATGGATCATTCCTGGGATTGCATGAAAGAAAGTGCACACACATTCCCATGTCCAGTCTGATGATGTCAGCATCCTACAAATATACCAGGAGAACCAAAATCACCCACTAAAGCATATAGCATGCCGTGTTAATGTGTATCTTTCTAGTATCATAACCTCATTAGATAGGGGTTTGAATCCTGCAAGCGCTGGTAGTGTGTGTGTGGGGGGGGTGTATGTGTGTGAGTTCCTATGAGAAGAACAACCTTTTTGGAGAGTGGGAAAACACATTAAAAGAGGCACATCCCTCTTTGGAATGTCTGATGATGTCAGCATCCTACAAATATATCAGGTGAACAAAAGCCACCTAATAAAGCATATAGCATGCTGTGTTAATGCGTATTTCTCTAGTATCATAACATAGTTAAGTAGGGGGTTGAATCCTGCAAGCGCTGACAGTGTTTGTGGGGGTGGGTGTGTGAGTTCCTTTGTGAGGATTAGCCTTTTTGGAGACTAGAAAAACAAATTAAAAGAGGCACATCCCTCTTTGGAATGTCTGCTGATGTCAGCATCCTACAAATATTCAAGGAGAACAGAAACCACCCAGTAAAGCATGTAGCATGCTGTGTTAATGTGTATCGCTGTAGTATCATAACATAGTTAGGTAGGGGTTTGAATCCTGCAAACGCTAGTGTATGTGTGCCACATGTGGTCAATCCAGTGTGGGTTTTGCTTTTACTACGGTATGACATATGATTAAAACAGTATGTACATTGCACACATTGAGTATCTGCGTGGCAAATGAATATGTGTACATGTGACCTCAATCAGTACATAGGTGTGAAGCCTGCATACTACATGAATACATCTGTTTCCTTCGACAGATTGCGCCGCTGCTTCTCAGATCATAGGTCACATATGTATGTATGCACCAAGCCCGGCCACTGTAGTGATCCGTGGCCAAAGTCATCTGTGCCACACACACCCATGACACGTACTATAGAGTACTGTGAGTGAGGGTAATTGCCTGGGGTATGTGTCACACATGTTCATACACAACAATGACTGGCAGTAATGGACAGTCATTATAGGTGTACAACAGCCCTGTGGATATGCATGCAGGCCCCTAATGTGTTATGTGAAACACCGATGGACCCCACAATACCTATGGATATGTGGATAGCAAGGGACAGATGACATAACACGTATCCGTCTGTACACATTGGTACGCAACATATATGTTGAGGGCTACCACCTATGTGGTACTGTCAGGATAGTATGTCTAGTAAATGTAGGTGACTATGCCATAGTCAGCTTACGACTATACAGCATGTATTGGACAACAGGTATCTGTCTGTATGATACCCTTGTGTAGGATATGCATCCCATGCAGGGAATGCAGTGTAGACCAATGCATGCATTTCCAGATGTGGATGGACATATCCCTAGTGTGTTTGCATGTACCTAAGAGGGCTATATGCCACACAGGTGTGGTCCCAGGAATGTGTGGCGGTCAATACCACTGGTTAATGTTATAGTATAGTACCGGAAGGATCTAACTGTTACTGAGTTCCCTACAACTGTGTGTCATTTGTCAGGACATCATCTAATGATTGGTTATAGTCATGCTGTTGAGGTGGTGTATACTACCAGACTGCAGATCATTGACAGATATCAAAAGTATCACCCACAGCATAGTGTCAACCCATGTCATACACACATGTGTACCCATGTTAGTACATATCTGTAGTAGAATGCATACTGGCCATCGAAAGATACCATGAGATGTTAACAATGTGTACAACAGGGTGTGTCGCACATCCCACGTGTCCACTATGCACGTACATGCAGACAGTGCACACACACACAATGTTCAAAGATGTACACCTGCTAATTTGTAATGCACACATCATACACATACTGTCCACTCACTAACACATGCTGGCAACACTGTACACTTCAGCCAAGTGGCACATGGGTGGACAATACATACTCAAACCTAACACTGGTGTAAACAATGCTACAATGACTATCAGAGCTGTGATGCATAATGCCTGCTCAGATATACCTACAAGGATATCAGTACACTTTCCTGTTGGCAACGTGCTACTATTGCTACACTGCTATAATGTCACCCTGTGCATCAGAACCATGTTAGCCTATCCTGCATCAATGTGACAGATGACAGGATGTGGCACAGGTGTCATCATATGCACAGGGTGTGTTGTTGGTTTGCCAGAGCCCGACATTGATCCATCCAATCGACATGTCTGTGTGTGTGTGTGTGTGTGTGTGTGTGTGTGTGTGTGTGTGTGTGTGTGTGTGTGTGTGTGTGAGGGACAACAGTACAGCATGGGCCAGTGTTGATGTAATGTGTGTGTGTATGTGTGAGCCCTAGTTGTTTGGTAAATGTGTGTGTGTCTGCATGCACACAACTCCACCATGTGGCTGCCATATACGGGCAGTTGTGGGACAGCTACAGACTGTACCTGCTAGGCCGTACAGATCACTGTCTCTGGCCATGGACACGGTACCTGTGCCTGGCAGGGGTGCTACGGGCAGTATCGGGTACCAACCCTGACTGGGTGCTATCATCAGAGGCAGAGGTATGATGACTGGACCCATGTCCCTGCTGGGACTGGCCAGTGCCACGTGCACATGGTCTAGTAGGACGGTCAATGGACAGGCCAGCCCCAGCATTGCTGGGGCTGCTACTGCCACTAGGGGAGTGGCTGTGATCCGTGGTCTGTCTGCAACGACTGCCAGCTGATGCTGTTGCTGGCATGCATCCGCGTCGGCTTCCCATCCATCCCGCATGGTCCTGGCTCATGGCTAACACATTGTTGAGGACATCTAATGTCTCCCTCCAATGGCTATCAATGACCTCGGTGTAATTCCGGATGGCACTTACAAGGTCACGGATGCTGTCATTGATAGCAGTGTAATGGGCCTTCTGCACCCTTAGTCCCTGTCAGGTGTACCGTTCCATACGTGCCTGTGCCTGCATTACAGCCCGGAACATACTGGAGGTTGTAATACCTCTGGGGGCATGTCTGCCAGGGGCAATATGTCCAGTGGTGCTCCCCCGAGAACTCCTGTACATCCGCCTGTGTGGTACCATTCCAGTAATCTGGCTATGGCTGCTGTGAGGGGATGTACGTGCCATGGGTACCACACTCTCCTGGTCGATGCCGATTGTATGCTGTCCCTCAGCTAAGGCCATTGGTGATGAGGGATGTATTAGCAGTATGAGTGTGTGCATAGATGGGGTTGAACGCTGTGTACTGTCGATTGGTGGACCAACGACAAACCCTGACAGACCTTCCTGTACCACAATACATGTCTCATCATCTCCACTATTAGTGGCAGTGACATCAGGTTCCCTGCTGCATTCAGACACCCCTAACTCAGCACCTGTGGAAGGATGACAGGAAACACACTTCACAATCTGTACATGATGTTAGCACACATGCACACATGCAACATCTTACAGCAAACATGCACGGCATGCATTACGCGTAGGTGTGTTACGTGTACATGGCCTACACCTCACCTATGACATGCATATTTCATTACCAACATTGCAGGTATAACACACTCACCAGCATGGATCGGCTGCCCTACTGTCACACCAGAGGGACTTACGAGAATATGAGAGAGTTAGTCCGTGGCCACAACTGTAGCATTGCTACAGTGGGTATGCTAAACTGCAGTATAACAACAGTCAACAGTCACAGGTGTAGAGATATTATTCGAAATATCAGTATTGCACAACACTAGGCAGCAGAACTGCTAAACACACAGTACACATCTCACGTAGACATAATCTAACAGTACAGTTAACTGTCATCTACAGATAGGGCATGTTACCTGCTTGCTCCGGGTGGATGTGCTGGGTGGATCCAGCCTCTATGACAACACATCTCAAAGGTTGATGTTGCTGTTGTCCAGGAGCCACCATGCTTAGGAGCAGCTCCTCCACTCTGGTGAGGGGGGGATGAATGGCCACCCCACCACCTGTGGCATGCTGTTGTCTTTGGATATCAGACGTATGCCGCCAGACATGTCTAATTAAATCACAGCAGTGATGGCGTACCTGCTCATATGTCCGGCTATGCATGCCTATGTCATTTACCCGACGAATAAGTTCCTGCCACAGTGCAGTTCGGTCCTGATGGTGCTGGCTGCTTCTGGAGAACAGCATTGTGTACTGCTGCAATCGGCTTTGTAGTATCACCTCTTCCTCATCCGCTGTGTATGATGGATTGCGTTGGTGGGCCATCTGGCTGAAAAAGATATGAACAATATGTGTGAGCGAGTCCTGTGCACACTTTAGACCTTTAACCACAGATATCACTTTACTGACATATATACCTTCCTATTGTCGGTCAGAGGTTACACACGTTCAATACCACTTAGTGGTTCTCAGGCCACAACTAACTAACAGTGCCTAGCACACTCTATATATCACACCACTATACAACAGTACCTGACACACTGTTTGTGACACATTGCACAACCTCAAGACAGGGGTGTATATCACGCCAATGCATGAACAGAGATGTCATCCATTGCAATGGATGTAAAGTACAGGTACAGTAGTACCAGTCAACCACCCTAGTCATTGATGTCATAGCCCTGTCTAACAGATGTGTACAGTTGTTACTATAGGTGGCATACTGCTGTAACAGAGTATATATGTTGCTGGATACACACATATACCCTGTAACACACATATGATTGCAGCCATTGTACAGGCATGATTACACACACATCAGACAAACATACAACACACCACTATATGCCAGCACAGATGAGCATTACCTGTGTACCATACAGTACTGTGTGCCACTACTTACACACCCTTATGCCTGAGTTTTGTCCTTTGTGCAGACTACAGGAAACACAGATGACAGTGTTTCCAAGAAATGTGAACACACACCATACTGTGCTGTTTAGGCCTACAGCTTCTGGTAGTACTACAGTTCATATGGGAGTTGGATTCACCAGCAGTACCACTCACTAAGCATACATGTATTGCTTTAGCCTACAATGAGACACCACATTCGTCAACAAGGAACTACATCACATCATATGCCGTACTACTATGTCTGCCTAACAGTACATTGCACATCATTTGCTGTCCTCACAGCTAGGATAGACACTACCATGTCAGATACAACTTCACACTAAACTATCACACCTTTACAGACCTTGCACACATTCAGTGTTACACTTATTAAACCTCACATAGCAGGTATTGCATTGAGTACATGTGTGAGTGCATAGTGTCATAGGTAGGTAATATGCTGTTGGCCCTAGGGCCTATGGCAGCCTAGCCATATGCTACCCTGGCCTTTGACACACATGTACTTTGATTTCACTTGCCCCTGCCAACCAGAACCACAGTGGTGTTTCCTGGGGTGTATTACCAATCTCCCACACAATCATCAGGGGTATTTATGACAACTGCTAAGGAGAATCCTTGTTTGCTATTGCTAGGTGGTCTATTCCAGTGTATGGCATATCTCTGAGATGGGAACCTATCCCTCCAGCATGTGCTGTTTAGTGAGCTGACAAGGTTTAGGGCCCTAGAGCGTGTATCCTGGAGGGATTGTGATATGTTGCCATGGTGGTTGTCACCCAGCTATGGGTGTGACATACCTCTGTATGTCCGGCAGAGGTCACCTCTGTATGACCAGTATGCAATACAGTGTAGTTGTAGTTTTGTGAGTCAGTCTGCATAGGGCATCTGTTTGCAGCCTGTATTACCCTTTGTGAGGTCTGTCTGTGGCCTTTTCACCTGGTGTAGTTGTCATGTGAGGTACATACCAACAGGGCATTGTGATGGCTAGAGGGGAACACTGCCCTATATTTCTATAGATGACACACCTGTTGTCATGACACATAACACACTGACTGATTACAGGTGTAGTGTGGCACTGTCTTCATCAAAGCAGAGGCTACTGTCCACCTGTGTCCCATGTTCCCTTATCACACCTTCACTGTTAGGTAGATCTCTACCTATGTCATAGTTAATGGGTACAGTGTTTTGGAAAGGAGGAATGGCACTGCAGTATCAACACTCGTCTACAGTCCATGCCTTGGTCACCACACACCTGTTGCAGTACATATGACCCCGTGTCACTCTGTCTCTCCCTTTCTCTCTATATGGCTATATATATATTTATATATATATATATATATATATATATATATATATATATATATATATTATATATATGCATATCTATACACATGCATGTACACATCCATTGCTGTACACATGGATGTACATATAGGCACATCTACAGTCCACCTTTTGTGGTGGGGATATCACTTATGCGACAGTTGAGGGATGTACAGTTATGTGATTATATTGCACAGTGTTGTGCAGAATGCATGTGGGTGTCCTCAGCCCATGTAGCATTAGCAGGCCTCAGTAGCTGTAACACAGCAGATCTGACAAATCAGTCCCACAGCATTTAACCACCACATGACATATATCAGCACTGCATGCTGTTTTCTATGCCACACACTACGACTTACATAGATATATGCACATATCAGCCTTCAATGACAGATATCTGTCCACCCTTCACTAACAGTTGCAGTATGTCCCTTGCCCTATGCACATGTGCAGATACAGATAGATACATACTGCTGCCACACATGGATGATTTGCAGTGTGTAGAGTACTCTTCAGGAACATCTATTACAAGCCAACACATACATGTGAGTTACATACCTTACCTTTGTATTTCCCTGCTCCATGTGTTACGGTTTTGTAGGTTTTTTTTTTTTTTTGGTTGTTTATTTTGGGTTTTCCCCCTCTATTTCAGTTTATGTCTCAGTTTCTCTCTCTGTTGTGTCTCTGTCTCTGTCTCTGTCTGTGTCTGTGTCCATGTCTCTCTCTCTCTCTCTCTCTCTCTCTCTCTCTCTCCCAGCATCTGCAATGATAGAATTGCATGTGTGGACTGCAGGTACAGCCTGCTTTTCTAGGTATCTGCACTTGTGCATGTGACAGCCTCTGCACCAATTGCTGCCCAGCATTCAGTAATTACATGCAGCCTGCTGTGTGGTGATTGCATTACTCACTGTGATTGCAGCCCACTGCTATAAAATGCTAGGTTAGGTAGACATAGCCCTTTCAGCTGTCCAAGGTGGGGCCCATGCTTGTTTGCTCTGGACACCGTTGTGTCAGTCAGAAGGTTGGTATATGTCTCTTATCTGAAGCTAGGGTTGTAGCCAGTTATATGCATGTTGTACTCAAACCTGAATGTTGCTGCTTCCAGTACACACTTCTCAGTGTAGACATGTACTCACCCTTCCAAATGCTAACACAGGATACATGGGAGTATGTACTTTATTTCTGACTTACACAATTAACTGCCATACAAATGTGGTTATTGCATTGTATTCCTGTGGCCAGTATTTATCCTGGTCTGATACTGTGTGGTGTTTGTAAGGTGCTACTGTAACATTATTCCCTGCTAGGATGGCTGGTTCTCCTTTCACAGTCATGTAATGCAATTCCACAACAACTGCTGGTAAAGACCCACAGAACAGGATTTGTGTTATACCATTCCTGATTTCCATTTACATTCCCTCATTGTAATGCATGATATATTTATTTCAGTACACAGTTATTTGTGTATCTGGTGTGGCTTTGTGGTAATTCATGCAGTCTATTGTGTCAATGTTCTGGGGTTCGAGACTGGCAGAGGTTTTTTTCTTTTGCTGCTGAGTAGAACAAGGGTCCTGCCATAGAGTGACTAAGGCACTTTTAAGCAGTTGTAAGTGGGTTTGCGCGGGTTTGCACGACACTTAGCTTAGCGCACGCATGCACACACTCGCTTAAACCCGCTAAACCACTGCTTACAAGTGCTTACTCCCACTAACCCCAGCGCTAATTTTTTTTAAAGAAAAGAAAATGGGGAGATAGGAAAGTGGTGAAAAAGGGGGCACAAAGAGGGACAGACAGTAGGAAAACAAGCTCGGGATGTGCAGGACGGGTGTAGGGAAGGTCCATAGCTGCCCATTCCTTTACCAGCAACAGCTGTGCATATGCAATAAATTTGGAGTGATATTTGAAACCTTCCACCCCTGTGAGAGGGGTGAGGACAACAAAGTATGTTGTACTGCCAATTATAATTATCAGTTTACATGTCCAATGGACATGTGTGCAAAATGGGCAGCTATGTATGGGGCGTAATGTTTTTGTGGGTACAGATTGACTTTTTTTTTTTTTTTTTTTTTTTTCAGGTGAGAGTGGGAAGTGAGGTAAAGGAAGTAGGTATGTCCAGGGAGGTAGGTTGGGGAGGTAAACAGACAAGACAGACAAGATGCATACAGGGGCAGTGTATGACACATGGGGTGGGTGAACACAATTGACCGGGTCGGATGTTTGGAAATCACAAGCCCATGAGCCCACAGATGGTAACAGTGGAACTGAGATCCCCACTGCACCTTCACAGCCCTGAGGTTGACTGTGCTGGGGGCTGTGTAGGACAGGCAGGCTCACCCATGAGACACACCACTCTCGCCTCGAGCTGGCGTAGGGGATCAGCGACTGAACGCTGGATCTCCCTATGCACCACAACTTGGACCCTTCGAAGGGTGACAGGTGGCCCTTCTCCGCCCACGCTTGCACAGGGGGGGGGGTGAGCCCCATCCCCTGCAGCACATCCACCTGAAGGTGGCACAGGACCAACGGAGGAGGGGAGCCCGGGCTGGGCACCAGACCTGTTGGTGCCAGGTGCACTCACCAGCTGAGGAGGGACAGGTGGGTCCGCTGGAACCGGCCTTCCCATACGTTCTGTGATTAGGTGTGTTTAATTACAACATAAACAACAGCATTCCAGATTAGTTGTAACAGCATGCAGTAATATTCCCATTAACCCAACACACCAAGGTTCCAACAGTTGAACAGCAAGCATAACACATGCATATATTGAACCACAGTGGATATTCCAACAGCATGCAGGGATGTTTGGTAGCAACAGGCCATCATGATTGTGGTGTTTAAACAGGGCACATGCATCAACGTGAATGCAAATATTTATTGAACAATAGGACATATGTCCCAACAAATATTTAAGATTACACATACCCATTGAGGTGTGGAATTGCATGGTTTATGCATATACAGTAGGGTGTAAAGAAAAACCTCGGTTAACATCTTATAATTACCTTTTAGTCTACAATACATTCCTAGTGACTGCAGGTGTATATCCCCTACACATATTATTACACTTGCCACCATACATTAGGTTGTGTAATGGGTTTGGCTAGTTCAATATATGCCTGACCTATATCTGACATACTAACTGTCCAGGATGCAGATGTTACTGCTACATATTTCTTGATTGCATTTCTATTTCTTTATCTACATATTCTGGGATGTTTTCACAAGACATTTTCACTTCGATTTGTACAGAACCTTGCATTTCTTGACACACACTCACATTTCTGGGGAAAAAATAACATGCTACACATGTGCCAGATTTACTTATGCATGCCAGCCAGTAACTTACTGTTGCAGACTGTATATATGCTTCACAGCTACTAGCACTTCCATCACCCACTTTATATGGGACTGCACAACTCTGGGTTGCCAGCACTTTTTCAAACAGTACTATTTGTATAATGCAAGGGTACAGTAATATTTCAAACTCTGTGACAAAGACACACTCCGGGTTTTAGACCTTTATTAATGGCAGTACACACTTTTACACAAGCTCACTTCTTTATTTGTTTTAACAATGCATATGGCAGACATGTTCAAGACATATTATACCTTTATTAATAGGTTAGAACACTCTTTTTTTCAGGCTCACTCACTTATTTGACAGTGCCTGCAGATATATTATTCCAGACATATGTTACCTTTGTTAATGGGTTACTACACTCTTTTTCTGCCTCTCTGACGTTTGTATCTGACAGTACATGCAGAGGACTTATTCAGGCAATTTTATGGCTGTATTATTGGACTACAACACTTTCTTTCATGCTTTCTCCCATATTTTATATAACAATACATGCAGAATAATCACTAACCTGCCTGGTGGCACAGCCTTAGCAGCCTATCAGCATAGGCTTGCTGATTCGCAGCACGGTCACCTGCAGCTGTAAAGTAAATGAAGGGATATTGAGACATACCTATCCGTTATACATACTCAATTATCAATTCTTACATACTGCATTCCATGGCTACATACTCAGTTGTGGGGCATTCTGCATCCCACAGGCCTCCTGTACCCATTGGCTCAGGCGGTCCTGCTTCCATCTCTTCAGGTCTGCATGGTGGTGACGGACCTGCTCACCAGTCCGAGGAACGCCTGTGGCATTGGTGAGGTCATGAGCTAACCGGTTCCTAGCCACTGCCTTGTACTCTGTCCCTTGGAACTGGTCTTGCAGGTGTCTTGACTCATGACGGTGGACAAGGAGCCAAACCATGTATTTCGACTCCTCAATGCCACAATGTTGCACTCGGAAGCGTGTTCCCTCTACTACACCAGCCATTCTAACTGCAGATGTGAGCTACAATCAGTTATGGCATGTATTCCCACCTATGGGGCTTAAATATGCCGCATTTCCTGCACTTTTTTTGTGATTGGCCGTTTTTTAAAATTCTCGGCTGACTGGAGACCTGCTTAGTAATGGTTAAACTACCATTAGTAAGTATATGTCTATTAACAGTGGTCGTTTCCCCTACGTTATCATGGCTTAGTGGTTCTGTACTTTACTTATGATGCACAGAGTCCTGGGTTCGAACCTTGTCATTCATTTTATTTTCATACTGTCCAGACAGGCTAGGGGGTGTGGCTGCATTTAAGCAACTTTGCTCTACGTTGCTCCTCAGTGCCCTACGGTGCCCTGGTTGGCACGGTGCGCACGTCCGCGCAAACACATTGCGCTAGTTAAAGCGCTATTTCGCTATGGGCACCTCTATTGCGCTGGGTTAACCGTAATTTAACTATGGGCAAAGCGCTGCTTAGCTGCAGGCAATTATTATATATCAGGATAATTTAAAATATTTATTTTGTTCACTGTTACATTGGCCATTTCACTGCGTTTTACTACTATTTACACATATTTTTGTCTGGTATTATTTCATATACTGATTTAAAAATAAATCCAAAGGGGAGTGGTGGGACTCGACCCGTGAACTCTTCTTCTTTGTGCGAACACCCTACCATTACGTTATTGCTATTTGGTGTGATTTGCATACACATTCTTTCTTATGCTCTTCCATGTCAGAATTGCTAACTCTAGCCAAGCAATGGGCACACCCGCACACACACACGCAAATACGGGCAGCTATTTTGAGTATTTAAAAAAATAAAATTAACTTTTTTCTTTTTATAACTGTGATGGGGGTTTACAATATCAGGGAGTGTGGTGTTAGGTGCAAGGACATTTGAGCGGACTCGCTCTTGTGTATTTGCTTTTACTTTTCAATCACTTGCAGGGGCGTGGACATTTAGACTGCTCGGCAGTCAGACACGCCCCCTGCTTTCTTACACGGTCCGTGTAAGACTTACGGTTGAGTCAGCATGCCCTTATGTATATTCATGGCACGCTGACATCATACCGTTCAACTGCAGCCTCCGAGTAAGACTTATTAAGTCTTACACGGAGGATTCGTGAATCCGGGGGAATGAAATCATCCTCCTAGGGGACATCAATATAAATTGGCCTTCCCTCTGCTCACCAAACTCTACCTTATGCATTAACTTGCATGGCTTTACTCAACTCATCTCCAGTTCCACCCATGCTAATAAATATCACAACTCTGGCTCATTTAAAGGTTGGATATTAGCATCACACCGACATAAATATCACAACCCTGAAACTTTACCTGACTCCCTTAATGATCACTCCCCAATAATCTCACTAAAACACATAGATACAGCGAATGTCACAAGCTATCAAACTTTCATCCAGAAACATTAATGCCCTCCTCACTAATATAAACTGGTCTTTTCTGTCCTATCTTCCTCTAGATGAAGCAGTACACTCATTCAACTCAACCTTCCTAAATATTCTGAACTCACTGGCAACCCTCCGTACAGTACATGTCAAAGCTAATGTATCCCCCTGGTTAACTAAAGCTATCCGCACTAAATAATTCTGAATCATATAATTAGTCAAAAGATAATTTTAGAGTTATAACAAAACACGTTTTAACCATCCCTTGAGCTTTCTAGCTGAATTTGTTAGCAAGTGGAGGTGTTCCTCATTTTGCCTATTTGTTCCAGATTATGAAAGTGCTCCACAGTTTGGAGATAGAGGACTGACAGCTATGGTACTACTCCCACTTGTTATGTATTATTTATTTATTTATTGACATTTGATTGCCAGGAAGGTCCAACAGGCTAAAAGCCCATTTTCAGTGGAGGCCCAGGGAAAAAAGCTGTTAATTATTGCAAAACATTTTAATAATAATTATTTTACAATCTTCAAAAATAAAACAGAAACATCTGTAGTTTATATTATTATAACAAATTAGGCATAATATAAAACTATTGGTTAAGAATCAATACACATATGACGATTGTTTAATATTTACAGAAATGTTATCAGTTTGTAGAGAAATTAAAGGTAGGTTAGTTTAATATAAACAGAAAATGCAATATGAACTGAGGGAAATACAGGCTTATGGTATATTTGGAGAGGAAGTCAGGAAAGAAAATTTGAAAGCAGTAAAAAAGTAAGTGAACAAGGGAGAGTACAAAGGTATAAGGAATGAAAAGGTACTTGTTCACATTTAGGGATATAGTTTATCCTGGTTTTCAGCAAGAATGAAGCTTGATTTTAGCTAGAAAGTCTTTCAGAGTGGTTTTGAAAGATGGGAAGGAGGGTATTGTCCTAATGGATACAGGTAAGGAGTTCCAGGCCTTTGTAACCTTGTACAAGTACAGACAATGCTCAGCAGATTTGCTAGGTTTCTAGATAGACAGGAGTTTTTGTTCACTGGATTGCAATGATCAACTGGGAACACAGTTGTGTAGAATGTTTTTTAGTGCTGGGCAGGCAGATGGATCCTGGATGATTTTAGCTGTGTATATATTAGTTAATGGGGCAACCAGTTCAGGTCTTTTAGTGCTATACAGCGTTGGGTTCTGAAAGGGATATTTGCTGCAAATTTAGCAGCTTTATCATAGCATTGTTCAAGTTTTAATTTTTGTGAAGCATGGAGGTTGGTAAAGACGGGAGTGCCATAAAGAAGAGTAGTTTGGTCTTTTTTGGATTGACCATGAGTTGTGAGTTAGGAAGCCATGTTTCAGTGGCTGCTAAAGCTTCCTGAATAATTTTTTGGAGGTGTACCATGTTTTCAGATGTGTAAATAAGAGTGAAATCATCTGTGTATTGTATTAGAGTGACCTGTTGTGTGGATGTATAAAGGGTGTCGGTTCATAGTTCATAGGTTCATAGGTTGGCACTAGGCTATAGGCCCTAGGGCCTATGCAAGCCTAGCCATAACAATTCCCTGGATATTTCTTCCCACAATATTTACTTCTCTGGACCCCTGTCTAGCAGGGCGACTGACATGATCCCTGGGGTGAATTTCCTATCTCCCATCCAATCATCAAGGTTCCTTTTGAAGTGGGCCAATGAGGCGCTCTGCTTGACATGTATATGCAGTCTATTCCAGAGAATGGGGAGTCTCTGGGTCAGGTACCTATCCCTCCAGCATGTTTTGTTCATTGTGATGACAAGGTTTAGATCCCTGTAGTGTGTGGCTCTGAGGGATTGGGATTTCTTTAAGTGGAGCATGTCCAACAGCTCAGGGTTTGACATGGCCTTGTATGTTAAGCAGAGATCGCCTCTGAGTAGACGATATGCCACAGAGTATAGCTGGAGTTTTTTTAGACGGTCAGCATATGGCATCTGCTTTAGGCCTGTAATTCTTTTAGTGAGGTATTTCTGTGGCCTTTCCAGCTGTTGCAGATGTCTTGTGAGGTACATACCAAACGAGGCATTATACTCTATAATGGGTCTAATGAGGGATGAGTACAGTGGGACAATGACCTCCTTTTTTCTGGATGAAAAGCCCTTAGTGATGAGGTGTGCCACATAGAAGGATTTCCTGACTGTTGTGGCAATGTGGTTATCGAAATTGAGACCACTTTCCACCTGTGTCCCTACATCTCTCATCACACTTTCGATGTTTAGCATCCTGCCACCTATGTGGTAATTCATGGATACATGTTTTTTTGCAAAGGGGATAACTATACATTTCTTGGCATTAAGCTTGAGCCCATGGCTCTGACACCAAGCATCTGTTTCTGTAAGGCCCTTTTGTAGAATATCCACATCATTTGGGGATTCAATAATGGCTCCAAGTTTGCAGTCATCTGCAAACTTTGTTAGCCAGAGTCCCTTAGTGTTGGCCTGTACTTCAGAGAAGTAGATGCCAAACAAGAGTGGTCCCAGGACTGAACCCTGAGGTACTCCACTTGTCACTTGTCTAGAGCTGGATTTGGAGTATGCTACTTTTACAGTCTGGGTTCTGTCAGTAAGCCAGTTGGCAACCCATCGAGTGACATAGGGATTTAAGTCCAGCTTAGTAAGTTTATCTATGATTCCAGAGTGGGGGATGGTTCGAAGGCCTTGGCGAGGTCCAGATAGGCTTTGTGGACTGCCTTACCCTCATCCACAGCTCTGGAGACTGATTCGAAGAAGTCAGTCAGATTCAGGAGATAAGATCGGCCCTTCACAAATCCAAACTGGGTGGGGTCCAATGTTTGAAGGTTGCCAATGTCTTTGTTTATAAGTTCCATGATAATGCATTCCATGCCCTTGCAGATCAGGCTTGTCAGACTGATGGGACGGTAGTTCCCGGGATCCAAGGTGGATCCTCCCTTGTGGAGGGGGATAACTGTAGCTGTGCACCACTCAGTGGGCACGAAGCCTGAGGTGAGGCTATGATTAAACATGACATTTAGGTGAGGTGCCAGTACATTTTGTAGTTCATGTAGTACACAGCCTGGGATGTCATCTGGTCCCATGGATGCTGTATTCTTAGCTTTGGAGAGTGCATTTTTTACCTGTGTGGCCATTATTACTGGAATTTGGCAATCGTCTGGTATTGAGATGGGCCCTTTAGGAGATGAGAGGAGGTGAAGTTGGCACTAAATCAATCTGCCAGGATATTGGCAATATCCTTGGGATCAGTATATTTAATGCCTTTCTGTTGTAGCTCAGGGCAGATCTGAGCATTGCCATTTAGATTCTTGACATAACTATAGAATGCCTTGTGGTTGTCTTTGGAATCTTTGGAAATTTTATTTTTGTAACTAGCTTTTGAGGATTTTATGAGGGATCTCAGCTTCTTACTTAGGTTGGTGAGGGAGTTTTTTGCATCCCGGGATTTTCCTCTTTTCTGCAACAGTTTCTTCCTTCTGTTGTACAGTTTAGAAAATGATAAAGGGGAGGGGTCCAATGATAGAGCCCTGTGGTACACCGGTGATGACTGGGAGGAAAGGAGAGAGTATGGAGTGCAATTTTACTGACTGATACCTATTGGACAGGTAGCTTTTCAACCAAAGAGTTATGTTTGCTACTCTTACTCTTGCCTTGGTCGTTGAGACAAATTAGTTTTAAAAAATGAACACATCATTTCTCCACACAGCTCTAAACTTTGAAGTCCACAATGTAAAACATGACCTCTAATAATAGGAAGAAAAAGTTAAAATGTGGAACACTTACACCAACTACAACTAAAATGCTGTCTACATGTTTAAAATTATATCTTAGTCCAATTCATTAAGCAGAAGCATGACCAAGGTTGCTGTTCCTTGACTCAAGCATGTTTCTTTTTTTATTAGATCCAACATGGGTTGCCTCATTCTTCATCATCTCTATGCACAGACAAATTGGAAACAAACCACGGATCTTTTAAAAAACAGAAATACTGGTGAACTTCTAATCCATATAACAAAAAGGACTCAAAGTATTCATAGCCTGCAGGTCCAGTTTCAACTGGATCATTAAAGAAACACACAGAAATGAAGTGGCTTGACATACTTGTGGTTTGCTAACTTGCTAGAATATAAGCCCAATCTGAGTTTGTCCTCAGGCTCAGCCTTGGCTCAAGCCAGGTCTGACTCACCCATCTGTAAGTAAGAAGGAAGAAGAAGAGTGGTAATTATACCAGATGTGCAATATAATTGGTAGGGGATTTCAACTACATGGACATTGCCAATTAGAGGTTGTGCAGTGGTTAGTGATGTCACCTTGTGCCAACAGGTTCTCCGGTTTGATTCTTGGCAGGGGTGCCTTCTGTGTGGAATCTGCATGTCCTCCCTGTGTTCACATGGGGGTACTCCAGTTTCCTCACCCATGCATCTGGAGCATTTCTCACCTATCTTCTGCTAAAAATGGGCTCTGTCTAAGTCAGACTTTCCCAGTAAACAAGTGTTAAATAAATACATTTGAAACTTGTGTTGGAAAATATTACCCCACTCATCAAAGATCTGCCCCTACTATACTCGGTGAGCATTCATCATGTTCACTCTCAACTTTGCATCCCCAATTGCCTTGTATGGCTTGACTAAAGAATGTATGAGTAAAGCTAATGTGCTCATCTCCTTTCCCAGTGCTGAAGGTCACCACACTAGCTTCAATGTATTACTGTCTTTAAAGAATAACTGCACCCACACACTGAAAAAAACATGTTTATTTCATCATGTCCTAATGTTTCCTTACATTTTAACACTACTTTTGTACTCACTATACTTTTTTGTATTTTTAAATATAATTCCAGAGTCAGCCCAAAAGGTGTCTGGCATCTTTATTTTTAAGTCCATCACTAGGTATCTCACAATGCAGTGTTTAGCTTTAAAATATTCTATCATAGCCCCAAGCTCCTGTCAATGTATTGTTTTTACAAGTGTTTTCACATGTACCCTGGTTTCTTTTTGCCAGTCAGGTTTAATTAGCATTTTTTGCTTTTCAGTGACTACTTTAAAGACAAACAGAACAGGATAATCACAGGGAACAGTGTTTTCAGTGCCTGTTACTTTGCTTTTTGAAGTGGCCAATTTCCATTCTTTTGTCATGCCTGAGTTGTAGTCCTTAAAACTCATCTCTCCTCCCCCTAAACACCTCCTCTTCCTAGTTGTCAAAGTGGGAAAGGTAAGATTGATAGCTCACAGCAGAAGACAAAGTTCATGTACTGTTGCCTTGTACTTCCCACCTACTTACAGTGGGACACTTATTTTTGCTGCACCATAGCCTCTTTCTGTCCTCAAATGTTAATCCTTCCTACCTATTAATTGGTAACACATTGTTTTGCAAACCTTCCAACTTTATTTTTCAGGCATTCCTGAGAAAGCAACATTTTTAAATAATTGCGTCACAAAGGCCGTAAAAAAGTTTTGTTTTTATATAACACTGTGATGCACTTAAAATAAGGCTTTTTGCATCAACTTGCATATTCTACACAATGGTAATGCAATTGTAAGCTATCACATCATCATCACCATTGGTTACCAGCAAGGTTATGAGGGACAGGCCAAAAGTAAGATTAAAAAATCATGAGCATTCTGCAAAATCAGAGACATTTGAGATGTATAGTCTTGAGTCATTTACAGTACCTCTTATTGTACTGTTGTCTGTATTTGCTTCCTGTAATTTGTCTCCTGCAACTGGAGGATTTTCCATATTGCCTGCAGTAATTTTTCTTAAACCAGTAAATCACTGTTAATGCATCTTCCTCGATTTATTTTTCACACATTGTAACTCAGTATGCAGCCCCCTTCACTGTTTTGTTTCTGATTCTATTCACTTGAGTTTTTGTTCCTCTTTATAAATCCAGCCCATATATTACTATTTACTGTGTTTAAGTAAATATTTTTATTCCCTTCCCTTCTTACTTTCAAGATACCAACACTGGTGTTTCTTAAAGCTCCCATGTCACTTATTACAATGAAAGTAAAGTTGTTTATTATGAAGATATCCAGGCTCATATCCCTGCATCAGACAACAGATGAAAGAACATGCACTGACTAGGCAAATACTGCCTAACTTGGACATAATGCATTACTTATCCACCTTGAGTGCCTCCTGAATGGTGACAGACCCCACCTGTACTAAATAACAGTGTTAAATACCAAATTCATAAAAAGCCCACTCTTGGAATGGCGGTCTTACCCAATGTTACTATTATACATTTCTTGACATTGGATTTTATGCTGTGACTCCTCTGGCACTAGTTATTAGTTTGTATCCGGCCTTCTTGGGGAGTATCTATGTCTATGTAGGATTCTATGAATGTATCTAGTTTATTATCTGTAAACTTGGTCATCCAGAGGACAGTGACATTAGACTTTACTTCAGTGAAGAAGATGCCAAAAAGGAGCTGCCCCAGCCCCAAGCATTTTCTGACTCTGCAAGTGACTGACCTTTTTGCAGACTTCTTGGGACTTATCTGTAAGCCACCTGCTTGTCCAGTGGGTGACTTAGGAATTTCCACTTAATCTCATGAGCTTGTTTACAATGCTTGAGTGGGGTATGATGTAGAATGCCTTGGCAGGTCAAGGAAGGCCATATGCATTGTGGGATACCTAGAGGTAAACTACAAAATCAAGATCCTGGACCCAATGTGGGCAGACTCTAGAATTACATTTACAAATACAAAAAAGTATATAGAGTCTAAAAGTGGGGTTAAAATGTAAGAAACATCAAGGCATGATAAAATAAACATGCTTTTTCAGTCTATGGGTGCAGTCCTCCTTTAATCATGCCTTATGAGCTCTACAATGAGAAAATGCCTTGAATCTGCATGATAATCTCCCATTTAATTAAATTGTTGCTGTAAGGTTGTGTGTGGTCAGTTCTAGTTTATATAATACACAGTCGTGAATAGCTGCTAATTAACTTTATTGCTGCAGAAAGAAGCATGGATAGACATGGAAGGAAAAATAGTTACAGCCTAGATAGACAGGGTAGGTAAACAGAAACTGATAAACAAACTGAGAAATAGTGCTTCCAGAGACCAGGTAAAAGCTTCAGAAACTCTACAAATGCAAGCTGGCAATTCACTGCAACCCCCAACGAGTTAGAAGTAAACATTTAAAAAAAAAAAAAAAAAAAGTATGATTTATAAGGCAAATGGGCAGCAGTACAAGCTGTCATCAAACTGGTCAGAAACCATAAAATGCTATAATCTGAATTTAGATAAATCTAATATGGACACACACCGGATTTAACCTTATAACATTATAAATAACATTATTTTAAATACATTTTAAATAATTCTTATTCACATTATTCTAAATGTTTTTATTTTCTTTTTATGTATTTGTCATTTGTTGACCAGGAATGCCCGACTGAGCTAGAGCCCTTTTTCAGTGGAGGCCCAGGGAGAAAAACTCCAGAAAAGTACATAGAAATTTACAAAACTAGCAATTTATGAGAACATTACAGAGAGTATAAAGTGTGGTACATAACTTGGTTACAGACATTTTACAGTTTGTTGAGACTGTATATAGCATGATAAATGCAATTGCCAAACTATTTACAAGATGCAAGCATAATATAGAATAAAAAAAAGATAGTAAGATTTGAAAACTCATAGTCAGGGGGATAAAAGGTCAATATACTAGTTAGAAGAAGAGGTTGAGAAAGCAGTAGGAATAAGGTGGAAAAGTGAAAGGCATCAGTAGAAATGCGGTTGAGAGGTAGGAGTTAGTGAATTTAAAATAATTCTTGTGCTTGAAAAGTATTTAAATAGATGTAAATAATTGTTAATATTTATTAGCTGCATTTTGGAAAATAGTAATAAATACTGCTTAAATGAAAAGGGTTATGTTGCAGACAGTACAATTTATACATCTTTCCCTAGGGCGTAGTATATATATTTGAATTTATGCAAAATATATAGCCTTATATAATATGGTAATAATTATAGATTTACAGGTCACAAAGTTCACATTGCCTGAGCATCAGGTACCCGAGTCACAAGATACCAAGTAACAAAACACCAGTGACTGTTTTCACAGTAAATCACAATCAGTGCAGCTTCTAGTGTGCACCAGCAGGGACTTTTGACCACCACGTTGCCTCCGATGTACAGAAGGCTTTCTACATGGCCCACCTCATAAATAATGGTATTTCATCCAGGAACAAGGAGGTCATAACATCCCTAAACTCCTCCCTTATCAGATCCATTATTGAGTACAATGCCCCCTTCAGCATGTACCTTGCCAAGCACATGCAGCAGCTGGCGAGACCACAGAGGTTCCTGACTAGGAAAATCCAGGGTCTCAAACAACTATCTTAAACAAATAGGCTAAAAGTCCTGTCCCTCTACTCAGTCTCATACAGACTGCTCAAAGGTGACCTGTGTCTGGCATACAAGGACATCTCAGACCCAGTCTTGATGGAGTTGCTGCATAGCCGTAAGTCAAACTCCACTCATGCAACCCACATGCAAGTTCTTAACCTGGTCTGTGACATTACTAGAACTTGTTTGTGTGATAGATTTGTGCCCCATAGACTCCCCCATCTGTAGAATAGACTCCCTCTCCATGTCAAGTAGAGTACCTCTCTAGCCCTCTTTAAGAGGAACCTGGATGACTGAATGGAAAACAGAAAATACACCTCTGGGATCCCACCTGTGTCCCTGCTGGACAGGGGGAACAGGTGATGACTTTGAGGGAACATGGGCAAAATTCTTGGCTAGGCTCATAAGGTCATCCGGGACAATAGCCTAGTATCATCCTATGAATCTATGAATCTATGAACCTATTAATTTGTTTTGGAAGATTTCTTCCTTTTTCCTGTTTGTTTGACTGCAGAGTTGGTATATATAAGTTTGGGTCTGTACAGGGCTTGCTCCCCATCTCTGGGAATGCATAGATGGCTTGTTTCCCACATGGGGGTGCATGAGACCTTGTTTCCCCTGCAAAAAGTGCTTACTGCTTCAGTTTTCACACTCGCAAAGCTGTGAGCATTAGCATTCAGAGATGTGGTTTATCAGCTAGTTATGTATCAACAGTTCATAGTGGAACTGGCGATAATATGAGAGCTTTTTCTGAGGGGGAGGGAAGGATTTCTTAAAAAGAAATAGCAGTTGTACATGTTATATCCACACCCCATTATCCAATCAGAATTAATCTGTGCAGTTAATTCAGTGGTATTAATTCTTAAAAAAAAATGAAAAGTGAAAGAAAGAATAAATTAATTGATCAATTTGTCCCATAACTATTGTTAGACTACAAGGACCTAAGCTGACACATGCTGAAGATTTTTATTATTTTTTTCACCCTTATTGATTGGTTCATGGTTCCTTAAAGGAAAACTCCACTTTCTCCTAAAGTTTACTCAACGCTTAGAATGCATTTCTTCCTACAATATGGTTGCAGTACTGTGTAGTACCAGAAACCTGCTTGTACTTTATAAAACTTTTATTTCTCTGCCACAGAATCAGAGGAAGGGAAAGCCCACCCACTTTTTTTTAAGCTTAACTTCTCGCATACTTTGCAGAGGAATTTGTCTCCTCCTGCATGACATACCATAGTCCCAGAGGAATTTGTAGTTTACCCTGTTAGGTACTACTAACTATCCCCCAGCTTCTTTTGAATTCCACCATTTGCTGCCATTACAACTGTCTTATCTGTATTCAGTTTCATCCCATGTGCCTTCAGTTTTGCATTTCATTCCCCTACCTTTTGCTGAAGTTCTTGCTCAGTCAGCCTGTGATGTGCCCCATCATTTGCATACAACAACTTTGTTTATATGCCCCCTCTGATCTGTTTGCTAATGTAGTCCATCACCAGCATGAACAGTAGAGGGTTCAGAGGTGAACCCTGGTGCACACCCACTCCCACTGGGAACCCCTCTGTGAGACTGAACACTGTTCATACTTGAGTCATTGGGTCCTTGTGAATATCCTGCATTAATTCTACCAGTGTTTCTGGGACTTTGAACCACTGTAGGACTGCCCAAATCAGCTTTCTTGGGACCTTGTCATATGCTTTCTCCAAGTCTAGGAATGCCCAGTTTGATTCTTTCCTCATCTCTTAGCTTCTCCTCTAACTGTCTCATTGCAAATATTGGGCCAGTTGTGCTGCATCCTGATCTGGATCTGAACCACTCATCTCCCATCATACTTTCTACTACTCTGCATATTCGTTTATACCCTCTCCAGAACTTTCATGCAATGTGATAGGAGTTTGATACCTCTGTATTGCCCACAGTTGTGAATGGCCCTTTTGTTCTTGAACACTGGCTCTAGTATGCATATTCTCCAATCATTTGGGATACGCCTTTCTCTCCACATTGCTATGAGTACCCTCAGGAGACATTTCTCCCCATCGCACCCATCATCTTAATATATCTGTTGTCACCTCATCTGAGCCTGTTGCTTTCTCTGACATAATTTTCCTTAGTGCTGTTCTTACTTCTTCTAGGGTGGGCTCCTCATCTTCTTCTTCTTTCATTGAAGGCTGTGTCGGAAGCAGTACAACTTCTGTGTGATTTTCCTAATTCAGAAGATGCTGGAAGTACTCTTTTCATCTGCCTTTGATGTCCTGTGGACTGGTGAGCAGGTTGTTGTTGGCATGTCTGATAAAGGGTGTCTGACTATCTTCTTTATCTTTCTGTCTTTTCCTTGCAACCTGATATAGTTTCTATGTACCATCTAGAGACTTACCTTAGAGAAGCTGGTAGAGTGCCTCTGATGCCTTGTTATTTTCTATTCCAACTGCACTCTTAACCTCTTTGTTAGCCAACCAGTATTCGTTCCTAGCCTGATCCACATTTTCAATCCTCCACTTTTTTCTGCACTCCTTCTTTCTTTTGATAACTTCCTGGACTTATGGATTCCATAACCAGATTTCCTTATGTACCTTAGTTACATACTAGGCTTAACCGCATATCTGTTCTGCAGTCCTCACACATGCTGTTTTGAGGCATTGCCATTCTTCTTCAACTCCACCTATTTCTTCTTCTTCTTGAGGTGTTACAGCCCTGAGAAATTCCTTGAACTATTGTGCTTTCTCTCCAATCAACTTCCAGATCTTCAATTTGGCCTCTGTTGACCTTAGAGCCTTTTCTGGCCACTGCTTGGAGCTGATTGTGGCAACTAGTGGTTATGCTGGGGGGAGGTGGGTGACTGTTTCACTGGGATGACTTTGCAATTGCTATTTCTATCCCAGTGCCCTTTTCTTACTAGAATTAAGTCTACTTGAGTTGTATGTTGGCCACTCTTATATGTGATCTTGTCGTTGTCTGTCTTTTCTCAACCATGTGTTGGCTACTATCAATCCATTTGCCAGACAGAAGTCTAGAATGGCCTCTCCTTGTTTATTCCTATTGCCCCACCCATGTGGATCCAGGCAGTCCTCATATCCTGTTCTGTCTGTCCCACTATGTGCGTTCAAGTCACCCATTATTAACACCAGTTTGTGTTGTCCCACTTTATCTTGTAGGTCTTCCAACTGCTGTCTGAATGCACTATTTTCCTCACTATCACAACCCTGCTGTGGGTTATGGGCTGAGATTAAGAATACTACCCTATTCTTAGGCTGGAATTGATTGCCATGAGTTTGTCACTAATTCTGATGACATCCTTCAGTCTTCTGAAGCCTGTCCCTCACCCCAACTCCCACACCATTTCTAGCCTGTCCTCCTCCTGAGTAGTAGACTCTGTATTCCAAACCAAGTGCCATCTTGTCTCTTGGATACATATGATGCCCAGCCTCTACCTTACCATCATGTCATCTACTTCCACTTTCTAGCTGCTTCTCGTCAGAACCTACATTGCGTACGTCAATTCTTAGTTCACTTTTACATCCAGCTTTTGCTCAACATAGCTATCACAGGTAACCCAAGTTGGGCAAGTGAACACCGTCCAGCTAATAGCTTATTATGGCAGGTACACACTGAGGCACATACATCTCTCCCACCATTAGCATGAGTCCCTTATCACCAGCAAATACCATATCCATTTGGTGACATTAGTAAACATAATCAAATCATCTAGAGCCATATTTTACATCATCAAATGGCATGGCATGCAGTCTGTGATCTGTGTTTTCTTATCATGAGGAAACTGCACTCCACAGCCCGCAGCTCTATTCTTTTTCATGAGTTTGAGATGGAAACACTCAGCATGTTTTTTGGACATAGGAAGAACCCCACAGGGGCACAGGGAGAACATGTAAACTACTTTGGCTAGAGGTCAGGATCAAATCTTTTACCTTATGCATGGGAGCAGAAGACCTTAATCATTACTCCAACTGGTCAGGAGCTCAGCAATTGCTATAAACAAGAGAGATAGCTCTGAAACTGCTTTCCAGTATCTTTATAGCAGAGAGGAGAAGAACTTACACTAATTTACTGCTGCTTCCAATGTACCCATGCCTTTCATAGCGGAAAAAAGCAATTAGATCAGACGGGGATTCAAAGGCTGTTGTCACTTCTTCTGACAAATTTGCATAAGCAGCAACACAATATTGAAAAGATAAGCTCTAAATGTTGGCTGTTTATTCTTCCTTTGGCTTTTCCTGGTTAGGGGTCGCCACAGCAGATCACCTGTCTGCTCACGATTGACAGTAGTTTTACAGTGTTGAGTTGCCACCCTGGCACCCAACCTTCCACAGAAGGCACACACATGCATACACTCATACCTAGGGCCAATTTACAGTGTCCAATCCACCTACAGCATGTCTTTAGGAGAAAACCAGATCACCCAGAGGAAACCCATGTGACCACAGGGAGGACATGCAGACTCTGCACAAAAGGCACCCCAGTTGAGGATCGAACCAGAAAACCTCTTGCTGTGAGGTGGCAACACTAACCACTGCACTACCATAGCCACCCTCTGCTTTGTATATATTTAAGTGACTTAAATGTACTATCAAAGATTTCTATGACATTTAGAGAAAAAAAGTCAGAAAATATTCTTTCTTGTAAAGTAGCGAAACATTTACCATTTTCATGCCCCCCCACACACACGCGCGCGCACACGCACACACGCGCACATGCGCACACACACACACACACACACACGCACACACGCACACACGCACACACACACACACACACACACACACACACACACACACACACACACACACACACACACATACAGGGCAGAACTGACCAAATCAAGACTGCTCTGCAGAAAGAGAAACAGGAGACAACCCTGTTAACTACATACACTGATACTGTTTATACCAAAGTATTTCATGCTTTCTTCTGACATCTTTCCAGAGGGGGTTGCATATCAGACACATGGGAAGAGACATGTCCGACTGACTTTGAGCCAGTTCTTGCACAGGTAGAATGCATGAGCATTTTCTAGTCTACAAAGGAAATTTGACCATTGACAACACACATGATGTACATCAGAATTTACTTTAGCATATGTGTGCTATGTGCCCTTTCACTGAAAGCATTAGGAAAAGGAAATCAGAAGCACTTTAGCTATGTATGTATACCTGCGTGTCTGTGTCTGTGTCTTTCTCTGTGTATATCAAGGAGTCAAGTTTGTAGAAGAATACTTTTGCTGTAATTTATCACATCACTAGATGAGCAGAATAACAGGAAAAGAGAAAATATAATGCCACAAGACATCTCTGCCTCTGGAAAAAAAATCTGTTATTTAAAGTTGAGGAATAACAAGTTGGTCATATTTGTTATAGACCTAACTTGGTAAGTGGAAAAAGTGCATGACATTACTTATAAAATATGAAACTTATAAAGCATTTTCTACAACATTCAGGAAAAAAATCTTCCCATTGCAGGCACTGGGGAACAGAATTACTTTCAAGTCACAGCAGCTGTAACATACACACTGTACTGCAACTATTTATCAGTGCAGTGACAGTTTTAACATCTCAAGAATAATGTGGGGAACAGGAGTGAGTCAATTCAGTCTGAACTACAAAAGGATACCTTAAACAAAGGTCTGCAATTTAGCTTTTTTTTATTTGTATTTGTTTATTGGCTAGAAGGCTTACTGGTCATTACTCTCTGCTTTTAGGGCCTGTATATAGTTGGCACGTTTGCATGGGGCTGGTCATCATCATCATGCAGTAGCAGGTAGCAGTGCCCTGTATAGTAGTTGATACCTAGAAGGTAAAATTTTCATATAGATCATGAGACTGTACCCAGAAACTCAATATTTGTAGGCAAACTACTTTGCTCGTTGAGAAGCACAGAGCAACTAATTTTCATGTTGAGGAGCACTGCACCTTACATTTTGTATTATATTTCCTCCCTGGCCTAGTCCCTAAACCCAAAAGCATCCTTAGTTGCTATCTTTTAACCCCTCATGTGCCATTCCCTTGTACCACACCTAATAAAGAACCTCACATAATGGATATACATCTTCCCAATTTCTCTGTAGCCAGTTTAGTGGACGTGGGTTTCTTGAGACAATGTAGCAATTGTCTCATGTTCACTGACAACCATTTAATTCTTAAAGAAACAGCTACAGTATGTGATATGTGTATATATATATATATATATATATATATATATATATATATATACTTATATATATTCTCTGCATATGAGAGGTTGCAAATACAACTGCTGAAACCACCATTTTTCAGATGCCCAGTGCTTTCTGACCCAGTCAGCAGCCCTGCATTAACTAACTGGTATGTTATTTTTAGTTTAAAATGCTTTTTTTAGAGAATTAGGGAAGAGTTAATGGGCTAACACTGACTCCAAGAATATTCTCAGGTATGTATGGGTAGGTTTTTAGTGAAACCTAATGCTCTGTACTTTTTCTTTTAAACAGAGTTTTATAGCTTTGTTTTAAACTTTTTAACAAAAATGTTTATTCAATACCTTGATAACTAGCAGGGTAATTGTTGTCTGTAGGTAGTGGGTATAAATTAAAAATTAACAGGGTACTGCGTGGGAGAATGGGGTAAGACTTTAATTTAGAGGATGTAAATGTAGTTATAATAGAATGCTATGGCAATTAAAGTAGTTATACGCAGGGGTACCAGCTCATTAAGGGGACAGACTAAGGTGCCTTTGGACCCAGGTCAGCAGGATACAATGTATTGTTACAGTAGACTTGTAAGGTAATAACCTTAGCCTATTATAAGATGGCCTCCAGGTTGTTTTTGTGGGGACTGTTTGCAGGACAGCTTCCTTCAGGCAGGAGATTCAGTTTGATAGTTATTTAGGGGGTCTACCTTAGCCTATTATAAGATGGCATCCAGGTTGTTTTTGTGGGGACTGTTTGCAGGACAGCTTTCTTCGGGCAGGAGATTCAGTTTAATAGTTATTTAGAGGGTCTACCTTAGCCTATTATAAAATGGCCTCCAGGTTGTTTTTGTGGGGACTGTTTGCAGGACAGCTTCCTTCAGGCAGGCGATTCAGTTTAATAGTTATTTAGGGGGTCTACCAGTTAGTGAATGCAGGGCTGCCGACTGGGTCAAAAAGCACCGGGCATCTCAATACATCATTTAAAGACACAAGCACATGAAGTCATTCTCAACCACTCATATAAATATACATACAAAAATGCACATACAAATACATATGCACATACATTCATAAACCCATTCACACAATATAAGCATCTGCAATTACAAAATTCAAAATTACAAAAATGTATAAAAATTATAAATACGAAACCGTACCCACTTCCAAGATTAGACCCTTGAATTATTTAGTTACCTTAAACTAAATACTTCATAAGGAGCTTATTACTGAGCTCCCAGGATGTAAAGTCTCATAAACAAATATAAACCAAGCTTCCTTCTGTAAAAATATATCTGAAGGATTCAAATACAGATCTAAACCTTTAAATGCATACATTGTAAAACCTTTTACAAATCAGACTTGCCATTATGATGCTCTGAAAAATGTGATGTTACTGGACTTGTAGAGGAATTATTTTAACATCTCTAATATGTTCTCGTATTCTCACCCTTACTTCATGTATTGTTTTACCTATATAAAATGTATTACAGGGACAATCCAATCCATATATAACCATCTTCTGATAACAATTAAATGTCCCTGGAACCCTAAACAACCTACCATTAATTGTATAAGTATCCTCTTTTCCCATATACCTACAAGTGGTACAGTGAATCCACAATCTCACTACTTACTACTGAATGTACAACCCATCTCTCAAGATATACCCGAAACTGGCTTACCTCCAGCTATCACACAATTCCAAGTCCTAAAAGTGCTATCCAAATCTAAAAATACTGCATCAATGGGTCCTGACAATATCCCTGGATGCATCTTCAATAGCAAGAAACATAATTTAGCCACATCCCTAACAACACCAAGAGAACCTTCCACAGACCCAGACAATTAAAGACTCATACATCTGGCCAAACTCATATGCAAAGCCATGGAAAGACTTATTATGATACTAATCAGTCATAACACAGGGAACCTCCAAACATTCGACTTGTCTCTGTTTGGATTATTCAAGGGTAGGTCATGCTTACTCATCCTGGTGGATTTATTTTTGAAAAGATCGACAAAGCTATGGATTAATGCAAAATGGTGCACACCGCATACCTTTACCTGGCCAAAGCTTTTGACAATTCTCCACTCAGGCATAGTAGAAAAGCTAAATAAACTGGGAATAAACTCCTGTGTTACCTGCTGGACTGACAACTGTCTCACAGACAGGATGCAGATAATCAAAATAGGGGAAGCTGACTCCACAAATAGACCAATCAACAGTAGAGTCCCACAGGGCTCTGTTCTGGGACTTCTCCTGTTTGGCATCTCTTTTTTGAAGAAAATTGCCAATACACAAGGGCTCTGGTTGACTAAGATTGCAGATGACTGCAAGGTAAGAGCAGGCTTTGAATTCCCAAATGACTTAGCCATCCTGCACAAAGGTTTGTCCTGAATACATAATAGGTGCCAAAATCATGGACTGAAACTAAATGCCAGACAATTCCTTATTATATCCTTTGGGAAGTCATCTACCACAGGGAGCTACCACATGAACAACACACATTTAAGAGCTGACCCAATTGTTCCAGAAGTTGGAACAAATGTAGACAGTGACCTAACTTTTGACCAACATGTGCCCATTGTTGCAAGAAAGTTCTTCTATATTGTATAGCTAATAAATAAAGGATTCTGTCTAGATCTAGGGATGCCATTGTCTTCCTTTACACAGCTGGGTTTATATCACATAGTCGAAGTTTTATAACAATGAACACGGAATGTTCGAACCATTCTGTTTGAAGTTAAAAAACTTCGACTAGTGATAAAAAAAAGAAGTAAAAACAAAATAAACTGTTTTAAGCAGGGGGCAAGCACCCCTGCACCTCACACACACCCCTGCTACTTAAATTACTTAAATTTACCAACTCCAAGATTGCACCACATTGAAATGAATAGAAACCTCCCCTTACGGAGATTTCCATTTAAATGCTCAAACTTGTCCAAGTTTGAACTTATGGTCTTGACCATATGGGGTTCGAACTTGTACAAGTTTGACTATGTGATAGGAACCCTATACAGCCCTCATTGACCATTCATTGAATAAATGCAACCTTTGGCATGTATCTGTCTAGACAGAGATAGCTTACTAAAAGGATACAAGGCCTAAACAACATATTCTATACTGACCAACTCAAAACCCAGTCACTGTGCTCGATATCCTACAGACTGCTAAGAGGTGACCTGTGTCTGGCATGCAAGGCATCCTCAGACCCAGTATGTATGATTTACTGCACATCAACATGTCAAATAGCATCAGAAATACTTGGCCTAGAAATCTAAACCTCTTCTGCAACATCAGTAGAACAATTTGGAGGTACAGGTATATCTCACCGAAAATGCCTCTGTTCTGGAACAGACTCCCCATCCACATAAAGCAAAGTTCATCCCTGTCCATATTCAAGCACAACTTAGATCTGTGGATGGAAAACAGAAAATTTAACACAGGACTACCCCCCTGTACTACTAATGGGCAGAGCTGGGTCCTAAATGCTTTATTCCATACATGGGTCTCCTCAAACTATATATGGTATGATCCCATTTATTTTTATTACGGTTGATATATAATTCTCAACCATGGGATGGGTGAGGCCAATCTATGTATAAATAGGATGGGCTATTTTGAGAACAAAAAGGGAAACTGGTGAAGCTTAAAAATGGCCTACAAGGGCAGCTATCTTAGTACTTGCCTATGAAGTGTAAATGTTAAAATGGTACATACTGGCAAATACAAAGGAACTTATGCATGCAGGTTTTGTAAGATGTGTAGCTATATAAGTGACAGTCCATATATTACAGTTCTACTTTAGATAGCTCATTGGGGGTCAAAACACTTTACAATTGTAAGTCCACATATATTGTGTACCTTGTCTCTTGTCATAGATGTGAGGCATTCCTTGTTGGTAAAAATGTCCTGTAAGCTGGCACAAAGGGTACATTAATATATGTATGCCATCAGGAAAAAAACAAAACATGAATGCTCTTTTTTAAATGTTCTACATTTTACAGTCATTTCCAGAAGGTTTTCTTTTTTGATTTGGACCAAGTGAAACTATATGAATAGGGAGTGGCGGGATGATTTGGAGATATTTCTGGACATTAAAGATCTCTGTTGACTGTTGTACTTGAAAGTACACATGGCACCTGGATTAAATGAGTTCAGCAATATTAAGTATATACTGAAAAAAGAAAGCTGCCAAATTGTAATTCACTTTTATTTTTGCATATATTGTAATATATTTTACTGTTTTTGTTGCGATCAGTTTCTGTGTGATGTGATTTATGGGGAGTGTTTTTTTTTATATTGTATTCTTCATTATTTTTGTTCTGAATAAATCTTGCAATAAATAAGTCTGTGTGATGTTTATATGTTAGCGAGATAAGCAGCAGTATTGATTGCATTATGTATGCTACTTATCATGCTTATATAAATACAAGCACATTTTAGTGGTCACCAACAGTGCTGGCAGACACAAAAAAGTGTTGAGCAGTACCATCACACAAAGTAAACTAACAGGCTTGCCTGTGGGAAAACCTGCCAAGTGTGCTTGTGCAAACATCACAAAGAGCTATACAGGGCAAATAATGCAAGCTGTACCAGGCAAGGGAAGTGTACTGAGTGAAATGTGTACATAAGTGAAGCATATGAATACAGAAATAAGTAAGAGGGAAGGGTAAACAACAAGGGCAACTTCTATAGATGGGTTACCAGGCAGAGAAAGTGTACTGAGGGCAATGTGCACAGAAATCAAAGAGATGTCCACAGAAATATGTAAGAGGAGAGGGAAAATGTTCAAATTGTATTAAGATAATTGATTAAAGTGGCTTATGTCACAAAGACAATTTTGTAATAATGCAGTTCTGCAATATGTATGTCATAATAATTAAGGGTGATCACACTTCCTGAGTAAATACAGGTAAATGAAAGTAGACATGGTATTATAGGATGTGACAGTTACACAAATTAACATTGTAGCAGAAGGGATTACATGAGATATAAACGTCATTAACATGCTAAGTTGAGATGACATTTAGCAAGGATAGTGCATACATTATGGGATATTTGCACAATGTGCATTTTGTCAATGTAACATGTTGGAAAATATGAATGGTTCAGAAACCACAATCTCCTTTTGCAAGAATATAACCCATCCCATCAATATTGCTACTGAGTTGTGTATATACCTAACATCACAAGCTTGTGAAGGTTTGCTGAAACACAAGCTCAAGTAGAGATTTATTTTACAAATGTGAAACTGGACATTTCACTGCATTTATGTTTCTGCAAAAAAGTGGTTGCACAGCACTAGCACACTGTATAGATATAACTCATATATGTATTTGCAGCTTGCTCTGCATAGTAAGAGGAAGAAATACACACTCACAGAAGACAGTCATTCCTGAATTCACACTCCCTACCTATCTACTGAGACAATTTACATGCAAGTGTATTAGATGCACATGCTACAGGAGAAGTCTGACTTCATGTGAGCCACAATGCATCTTTGAAGGGATGACATCAGCTGTGTCATCCGAAGGACATGTGTACAAGCATGACTTCTACATCTATGTGGGATTCTAAATGTTACCAGTGCTAAGAGGTATAAGACATTCCTGCATTCATTCACATATACACACATGCGTGTGCCCACGCACACATGCACACACGTGCGCACACACACACACACACACACACACACACACACACACACACACACACACACACACAGTCAGAAAAGTTTCAGTGCTGTATTTTAACTTCCTACTTATCCACTGACACAGTCTACACACAAGTATATTATATGCATGCGACACAGGAGAAGTCTGACTGCATGTGAGCTACACTGCATCTTTGAAGGGATGACATCAGCTTTGTCATGCATAGGAGATGTGTGTGCAAAAACTATTTCCACAGCTATGTGGAATTCTAAATGTTATCAGTAATAACAGATGTAAGATACTTTTGCATCCATTTACATTCACATACACACAAACAGTCAGGAGAGTCTCAGTGTTGTATTCCAACTCCCTATCTATCTACTTATACAAGCTACATGCAAATATCATATAGACATATCAACAGCAGAGGTTTAACTTTAGTGATGTGAGAATGCATTATTGAAATGATGACCTCATCAGTGTGTTGCAGACAGTATGCATTTGCAGACAAAGTGAAAAGGGGATGTGGATTGATCTGACCAAGTAAATGTTACAAGTGGAAGTGAAATGAGTACAGCTATTGAATTAATCCTCCAGTGGTGCTAAGGATGCACCATCACACACACAACTTGACTGTTGTGATATCAAAACCCCCTACCTATCTAGTTACACAATCTAGGGGGCACAGTACTTAAAGCAAATTCCACAGCAGAAGTCTGACTTCTACAGTGCATGAGTGCACTTTATAAAGGATGACAACAGTGCTGTGTTGCAGAAAAGATTATGCTGGGAGTAGTGTCTGACACTGATGTGAACTCACCCTGCAGTGAAAAAGTTTCTCCAGGTTGCTATTTCAGTTAGGCCAGCAGTATGTAGGGTCATATTTACATGACTCTATACATACCCCACATACACGCACGCACAAGTTGACTCTTGTGAGATTAAAACCTCCCACCTATCCAGTGAGACAATCTAGACGACACAGTATTTAACACAAGTGCTACTGCACAATCTGACTTCTACAGTGTGATAGTGCAGTGTACATAGGAATAGTTTCTCATTTTGTGTCAGAGAAGATATTGGGACATCTAAAGGTTTTGTGCAATGTCATATTTGTTGATATAAAAAAGTAACTGCAATCTTATGATCAGTAATAAATGCATACTGCTGACTTTGGTCAACTATGCTGTCATTAATGTATATTGTAGAACTGAGACTGACATGTACCTGTGTTGTGTACATGAGACACACACTTGTGAAAAAACAGATAGACAGTGAAGCACTCATGGATCATCAGGGTATGATGATGGTAATTAACTCTTAATAAATGCTGCTGATATTTGTAATGGTATGTGTCTATGTAAGGACAATGTGCACTGTCAATACAACACAATTCTTAATGTTCCAATGTAGTAGGACTAAGTAATGATGAAGTATGTGTTCCAAGAGTCTATGTGGTTGTATATCATTTGCAAGTGTCAGTGCTGGAGTGCAGACCTAACTGACAAGAATGAAGTGGTCAGTTAGCCTCATAGTTGAATGCATTTCACTTGAGTACATTAAACAGTTTTAATGTAATGAAGTAATATAATCCAGTAACAATACTTATTTTTGTTCAAAGTCTCTTCCTAAAGCATAATGCTGAGAAAACTGTTCGTATGAATGTTGGCAAATTGTTAGCACATGCGTGATTATACTTTGATGTGTTGAACTTGGACTGTGAAGTAACAGTTTCATTAGTGTCCACTGGTGCTCCCTGCCAATCTTTGCACAAATAACAAGCAGAGAGTAGATGATGTGATTCTGATTACATGTAGAACAGATCTCTTTTATCTTAACATGTTGCATATATATATATATATATATATATATATATATATATATATATATATATATATATACGCTTTGCATGTTGTACTACATCTTTCACATGTTAGTGCAAAACCTTAATTCAGAAATGAATTGTGCTTGTCTTCCCTTTTGCACAACATTAGACAGTGAGCAAGGAGGGTTCATTGCTGAAGGAAACAAGTGAAAACTTTAACTGAGTTAGCCTTCTGTAGCACAAACCGGCTTAGCAGTGAGGCACAGCTCTACTGAGTGGAGAATATTCACCTGTCACCTAACTTTTTCAGTGGCACAAAGTGTAAGCAGAGTTAAAGTAGGTTTTGCTACAAATCATTTTACAAAGACTATCAGAATGTGATTATCATAATTAATGTTATTCATGAGAGTAAGACTACTTAGGAATGATTATCTTAAATATGTTGACTGCCCAAACTGTGTCAGTAATGTCTACTGAAACAATTTTTTATATCTACTATATATCAGACATGCTTCAAGGGAAATCACAAGCTAATTGGGAGTGCAATTTGTTAAACACAACAATGATAGTATGTATTTTGAAATAATTATTATGCTTCAGCACATATCCTATGTGTGTAGGGCAGGGTTTCTTATGAAGTGTGGCCTTTATGCTTCCTCAAGGTAAGGACAACAGCCAAATGCTAAAAGATGAACATGTCACACACCAATCTACTAAATATGTTACATCATAATGTGATAAAACAGGACAGGTGATGAGGAACACAGAAATGGAGTGACACATAATATCTGTGTTATGGCGCATGTATGAACACCTGTATGGTGTGTTTGTATTACTTGTTTCCTCATTCAGAACATATCCTGCTCCATACCATTAAGTGATTGATATAGGGATAGAGAAGGTACACTAGTGGCAATAAACAATGCATCCACATACATCTGGTTGAAGAAGGTGTAGGAAATTGGAAACATGATGTTGACATGAGGATGGTGTTTTGTGGATGACAGATGCAGCACACACTTACACAAGTAGCATTAATATGGAAAAAAATTGCATTACTGTACAATATATGTCAGGATTTGAACCTTTGGCATAGATAATAAAACTTAACATATTCATTACTTAGCTCACCACAGAGTACTGTTCTAGCATTCAATTACACATTGTAAGAGACACTCACAACATGTTCGTTATACAACGACCCCCCATTAATATTCAGAAACGTGCCCCCTGATTGGCAGTGTGCACGTTGTAAATCTGAGTTATAGTAATGGAAAAAGGTCCAGTCGCCCAGACTTTTTCCATTACTATAACTCTTTTTTTACAGCAACGGAGAACGCAAGATCTCCGTTGCTTCACACTGTCTCGCTATGTTAAACGAGTTTAACATAGCGAGACAGCTTTAAAAAAAGCAATGGAGATTCTCTGTTGCTTTTTTAAAGCTGTCTTGCTATGTTAAACTCATTTAACATAGCGAAACAGTTTCTAAAAAGCAATGGAGATCTTGCTTTCTCCATTGCTTTTGCCCACAGCTCTGATGTACTACGTGGGCATACGCATGCGCAGTACATCAGAACTGCCACAGAATACCAGACAGCTGCGGAAGTGCAGCAAGGAGGCATTATACAATGTCATTATTTAAGAAAAGTAATTTATTTTTTTCTTAAATAATGTCATTGTATAATAGCAATAACCCACTTCTGGGTGTGGGTAATGCTGGATTTACCCATGGTTGGCTTTGTTTGGCCACTCGGGCTTCTCCCTTGTGACCAAACCACACCAACGGTGGGTAAATCCAGCATTACCCACACCCAGGCGTGGGTTATTGCTATAATAAAAGCTTTAGTTAGGCAGCAGTATTTATTACATTTATATCAGCTGTAGCCTCCATTACAGATGACATGATATCCAGCAACATGATACATATGGAACAGTAAGCATTCCACAATTTATTACCCTAAAAACAAATAGACAAACCTTTGTTGATGAAAGTCACAATAATTTCCAAAAATCATGAGACCCAGGTAGTGTTCCAAAGCAACAAACCTTTATTCATAACAGACAAACAATCCTCCTATGTATATGATTTTCGTTCTTGTCACAGACCTGATGAAGGGTTTATTGCACTAGTTAGCCGAAAGCAATTTTAGTTAAAAGTCAGTCTTTTTATATGTATGTTATGGTTTTCTTAATATCTGATTTTGGAATGTGGGTTGCAAACAGATAAGTAGTGACTTCCTTAAAAACGATTTAGTTTGATCTAATCAGCAGTAATGTGTGGGGGTGGGTACTTGCTGTTTTTAAATGCACTTTTAAAACCCTGTTTATATTGTTTGACTGGAATAGGCTGGTTTAAAATTAAACAATACGTATATTTTCCACACCTACTTCTAAGTGCATAAAAGCTGATATGTTTAACATTGTAAAGTATTTCTGTTTTTTTTGCTACTGAGGATCACTCGTCTGTGACGAATAAAGGCTTGTTGCTTTGGAACAGTACGTGGGTTTCATGACTTTTGGAAATTATTGTGAATGAGTTAATCGACAAAGTTTTAAATCTACTAGTTTTTCTGTTTTTTTTTTTCCCTCAACACTCGTGTTGGTGAAGTTGGAACTAGAGAGATTCCTGTGCTTGTTAATTTTTTACAATTTGTTATCCTAACTCTGTTTTACTATAGTGCAGCGGACGTATTGTCAATTTTGTTAGACTAAATGTAGCTAACTGTGGCAATGTGGGGTAAAGCAAAAACTCACCACATTTTGCAATAATACTTGAAAAACAATTTTGCATCACATACAACACTTGCTTGT
>NC_056740.1:289500693-289578193 GCF_019279795.1 Protopterus annectens
ATATCTATCTATTTAATCTATTTATCTGTCTGTCTGTGTGTGTGTGTGTGTGTGTGTGTGTGTGTGTGTGTGTGTGTGTGTGTGTGTGTGTGTGTGTGTGTGTGTGTCTTAGGGTGAAAATCTGCATGTGAGCTTTCTATTTTTTGCATGAAAAATTATTTAAAGATCAAGAAGTAGAGGTTGAGGGATAGCGTGCTGTTCCCACAAGAAAAATGACTTAGAGTTATATATGGTTCGGAAGAGAAAAAGTCAACTTACTGAGGTTCTCTGAATTTTGTTTTCATTTTGACATTGATTTGCCCTTTTTATATCACCATGGCCAAATAAAGGAAGCAATCATCATGGATTAAGCATATGAAGTACTTTAATTTGGTGACATGAGCTTTATTGCCATCTTTCGTGCACAGTGACATCCTAGGAAAGTAACAAAGATATAGTTGTTTTCAAAATGTGAACATAGTTCAGTAGCAACAAAAAATAGAAGATGGTGATATGGCTGCTTTTTTTTTTTTTTTTTTTTTTTGGGAGTGCTGTGAAGAATATGGCCAACTTCTGTGCAAATGTTTAATATGGTGACAACTAAGAAGATGTTTCACTTTATTGGAAACTCTTTATCAGAAAAGGTTAGTAAAGAGTTCAAACACTAAACTGTTCTATGAAGAATTTCAGCATTTATTTTAGTCATAAAGAATACTTTGAAGATGAGGTTTTATTACTTGTGATGACTCATCAACACCTACTGCAAAGGAAACAGAAACAGCAATGTGTATGAAGATATGCAGATCACAAACATCAGTCATTTCAGAAAACATTTTGTGCAGATGATTTTATCAGAGAGAATGGTTGTGAGTTATATAACTCAGCAAATCTTAGTTTAAAGTCTATCAAGGAGCAGTGTCGAGTATTTGTAATGACTAACAGAGCATCTAGTCCTTTATTATAATGATAGTTATTAAAGAACTTTGATAAATATTTTAACTAGACCATTGAATGAACTAACCAATAACTCTTAAGAGTGTGGGTCACTGAAATTATACTTCCCAGATATTTCAGAAGAAAACCATGAGTGTTCAACAGCCAACAGATCAAAGCAGCACATCAAATGTAATGCTATAAGATAAGGACTATTAGAGATTCAGTGACAGTGTAGAATATGAGCACCGTTTTTGCAAGGGAAGTCAATGTGTAATCCCATTTATTCTAATGCTGATGTTGTATTCCCTCTGAGAAAGGAAATACATAGTCCAGGAAGAAAGCTAAGCATTTCCCTGTCTCTAAATGTATTCCAAATCTGTAGCTAGCTTGTTTACTACACACATCAATTCCTGTGGGAAGATAAGGAACAGCTGTTCATCAACAGCATAACTATGACACTGCAAATGCCCACTATGGTGAATAAGGTTTCCCAGTGGTAAACAGCAAAGGATCCCACATGTAACCAGGGCAGTGTGACACCGGGGCACAGAGATGCACATATCCCAACTATGAAATTATATGCCCAGGTGAGTGCCTTGGTTTCTCTGTCATTTTTTAACAATCAGTCTCAGGCACAACTACTCAACTGCACTTTTCATTTGCTTCAATGCTGTGAAGTAGTGGAAGTAGGAGAACGTGTGGCTATTTAGAAAGCAGAGAGAAAAGCTAGTAAGTGCATTTGAGCCAGACTGCAAAGCCAGTAAATGCATTTAGTTATTTAGAAAGCAGAGAGCAAAGCTAATAGAAGCCTTTGAGTAAGTAAGCATGGTGTTACACAGAGCAGGGAATTTCTCCTGCTTGGCTACAAAATTCCACTTTTTGAATTCCACTAGGGTCTGTCTGAGGGTGGGTATGACAGACAGTGTTTTAATTTTTTCACCTCTGTATCCTACTGTGTAACTTTGAGCAAGTTATTTAACCAGAGAATTGTTCCTAGGTCACCCTGTGAAAAGGGACACTTTGTCCACGGTATTTACTTAGCGAATACATAAAATTATATTTAAAATGTACCCCCTTTTGTCTCTTATTATTTTTTGATCTGTCCAGGATTATTTATCCATCTTTGATTGATTGATTGATTGATTGATTGATTGATTGATTGACTGACTTTTTTATTTTACCTGCAAAGTCTGACTGGGTGATAAAATGCCTTTTCAGCAGAGGCCTCGGGAGAAAACTTCCACATGTGAACTTTAATATGATTACATGGCAATACAGTAATACAGTTTAAAACAATAACAGCAACTTGCAGAAGATATAAAAAAAATAAATAAATAAATACACTTTATGCATTGCCGCTTAGCCAGGGTTAAACTATTCCTAGCGCCATAAAGTCTGGTCTTCAAATTTTCCCTTAGAACTATCCAGTTTTTTAGCTTTAGCACTCAAATCTGTTTATTTGACCTCAGCAGTTGTTCAGAACTCATTGTAAGCACTAAATAAACTACAAATTACTATAGCACTCAACTTTCCTCACTTGTCTAGAGGAAAACAGTTTTTAGTACTTAATAAATAAGTACCTATCCAGGCATGTCTCAGGGTCAGCTCCCGGTGTTTTCTCCTGTCTACCTGATTAATCTGGCCATCTTGGGGCAATGCAGCAATTGCCTCATGTACACAGACAACCCTCTTCTCCTACCACCCAACACTAAAACCTGTGAGAGATGCACTTATATAGCCAAACTGGAACCAAAGCTCTCTTCATCCAAGACTGGACTAGACAGTAAAGAGGAGAAGGTAAACACTTGCACCACACCACACTCATCACATAGTCCCTCAAAACCTACACCACCAAAACACACACATAGAAACACAAAACACACACCTACATTTGCGGAGGCTCTCAATAAAAGTCTGCTCAAGCAACAGAAACCTCCAAAGCAGAAACACAAGTAACCTCTACCCCCAACACAACCCAAATGACACAAACTCAGTGTGCCACTCGACCACAGCCCATAAAGCATAACAACGTACTCAACACTCTAGTCATAGGTGACTCTATAGTCAGGCACACTGATGTTCCACTCCCCAGGCTAAACAAGGAGAAAGTTACTGTCAGCTGCCTGTTGGGTGCCAGGATCTGCCACATAATGCACGCACTCAGGTCACCTCACAACAAGTATAAATATGACTCTGTTATTGTCCATGTTGGTGTGAATGACTTGAGACATACCTCCCTGGACTACATGAAAAGAGACATGGAGGAGATCTCTGATCTTGTAGCCCAGGCAGGTATGATCCTAGCCCTGAGCAGCATCCTGCCATCACCCAGAATGATACCACAGTACAAGGACAAAATGATTGACTTCAATAATTGGCTAAGCTTCTGGTGTCATCCTAAGGGGATCCGGTATTTGTCTGTCTGGGATGACATGATTGACAGACCACGATGCTTTGCCAGAGATGGCCTGCACCTGTCGCCCTTGGGATTCCAGATACTGCCTAAGGCTCTTGCCACCCCTATAGTGCCTTTATTAGGCAAGGTTAAAATGACAAATTCACTACCGTAACAGGTGCAACAAGCAAAATCTGACAGTAATGCTACTCAATGCTAGAGGTTTAAACCTCAAAATGCATTCACTCAAGGCAAATGGAGAACATCGACATCTGTGCAGTGACAGAGACCTGGTTCAAGGTTTCAGAGAGCACCCCTGCATTACCAGGCTATAATTCATACCACACCTTTTGGCCACCTAACCTGGACTGAAACACTAAAGGCAGAGGTGTGTCCATATTCGTTAAGGATATCCACACCTCCAGGCTAGTTGTTCAGCATAATGCATCCGAGTTTATCCAAGTGCAACTAACTCTGGGCAAGACCGCAATCCAAATTGTAACTTGCTACAGATCCCCCACCATGCCCCAGGATTCCCACTCCTCATTTCTTGATACACTGGAAAATATTAGGGTACAACCCAGCACCCTAATAATGGGCGATTTCAACTACCCCACCATTAACTGCAAAAACTACTCATGTACCAACTCATTTGCTCAACATTTTCTGGAATTCTTGGATCAACTTATCTACACCCCCACCAAGGGCAGCAATATCCTGGACCTGATCATTACTAACATGGGCACCTGGTGTTCCACACTAGAGGTCAAGTCCTCGTTGGTCAGATCTGACCACAAGCTAATCATCCTAGACATCCACATTCCTTCCCCACCCCCATTAGTTTCTCCAAAGCCAACTTCACGCTTCTTAAGACAGAAGTGGCAAACTTCACGACACCCATGCAGACGGACAATAGAGGTACAACTGCTGAATCTTACACAAATACACTTGAGTGTATGGATCATGCTATCCCTAACAGAACCAAGATGCTATCCTCCAAAAAAAGGAAGCCAATCTGGTGGTCCCCTGCCATAAACAAACTCAACAACAGAAGAAAGAAACTGTTGAAAAAAAGAGTAAAATCCCATGATTGGAGGAACTCCCTGGTCAGCCTCAGTAAGAAGCTGAGATCCCTCGTAAAATCCTCCAAAGCTAGTTATGAAAACAAAATTGCCCCTGATTCTAAAGACAACCACAAAGCATTCTATAGCTATGTCAAGAATCTCAATGGCAACTCTCAAATCTGCTCTGAGTTACAGCACAATGGCACTAAATATACACAACCAACTTATATTGCCAATATTCTGGCTAAAAAGACAAGGATATGCCTAAGAAAGCCATCCCTTCTTCACGTCAGGGCACTTTTCCTTGCAGTTCATGCAGTGCCTGCCCCTATATTTACAGTGTAAATACCTATGTCCACCCCACCAAGCATTTTCAGTTACAGCTTAATACTTATGCTGATTGCAAGAGCACTGATGTTGTCTATTATTGTTTTTGTCAGAAATGTCCGGTGTTTTATGTAGGTAAAACAAATAGATTTCTTAAAGACAGAATTCTAGAACATCTTTGTGATGTCAAAAATAAGAAACCCACTAATGCACTCGCCCAGCATATTATTAATACAGATAATTCACATTCTTTTAAGTTTTTTGTGCTACAGCGCATACACAAAAACATTAGAGGAGGGGATATAGAAAATTTTACTGAAAGCTGTGAACAGAGATGGATCATTAAATTGAATGCAGATAAATATCCAGGCCTTAATGGCTCTACTTCCTTGGTTCCTTTCTTGAAAGCAAGACGCCTCAAACATGTTTAATTTTAGGCACCTCATACACCCATTACACCCTATTTTTTCATATTTTAGAGACATAGACTACTTTTAGTTATACATACATATTGTAGATAGATTTTATAACTAGATCTAGATTTTTATCCTTTGATTTTTATCCTTTAATTTTTCATAGCTATAGTATTTATGGAGTTTATATCTATGCACATTACTTAGGTCTTTTACCAACAGTTTTGTATATAGTTTTTGTATATAGTTTTTGTATGCAGTTTTTATATGCAGTTTTTATATGCATTTACATGCAGTTTTTTTATATGTGTCTTTTATATGCAGTTTTCTCTATATGTAGCCTTTTCTACATTTATACATTTATAAGTTATATAGCTTTAATGCCTTAATTGACCTATGACATCAGTGATTGATGAAGCAATTAGTTTTGCGAAAGCGCTCACCACTGTTCTTATTTTTTGTGTAATAAAGATGCTATTGTGTGGTACCTCGGTGTATTTTTGGTTATATATAGTTCTGGTTTTGTGCACCTGGGTTTTACCTGAAGCCGTTTCCTTTTATACATATTCTGGCAGATAAGTTCACTGCTAACTTTACCCCCTCTCACCCCCTAAAGGGCCCATCTCTATACTGGAATAATGCAAAGTTCCTGTAATCACGGCTGCACAAGTAAAAACCACACTCTCCAAAGCCAAGAACACAGCATCCATGGGACCTGACAACATCCCAGGCTGCATTCTACATGGACTACAGAATGAACTGGCACCCCACCGAAGCACCATGTTCAATTATAGCCATAACCTCAGGCTTTGTGCCCACTGAATGGTGCACAGCAACAGTTATCCCACTCCCCAAAGGGGGAACCACCACGGACCCCAGGAACTACCTCCTCATTAGCCTAATGAGCTTGGTCTGCAAGGCCATGGAACGTATCATCATGGAACTTATAAACAAAGACATTGGTAATCTCCAAACTCTGGACCCTACCCAGTTTGGGTTTGTAAAAGGCAGATCATGTCTTCTAAACCTGATAGACTTCTTTGAAGCAGTCACCAAAGCCGTAGATGAGGGTAAGGTAGTTCACACAGCCTATCTAGATCTCGACAAGGCTTTTGACACCATCTCCCACTCTGGAATTATAGATAAACTCACTAAACTAGGTATAAATCCCTATGTCACAAGATGGGTTGCCAACTAGCTCACTGACAGAACCCACACTGTGAAAGTAGCAGACTCCAAATCCGACTTCAGACCAGTGACAAGTGGAGAACTACAGGGTTCAGTCCTGGGTCTTCTCCTGTTTGGTATCTACTTTTCTGAAGTACAGGCTAACACAGAAGGTCATTGGCTAATGAAGTTCACAGATGACTGCAAACTAGGAGCCTTAATCGAAACTCCTAACAATGTGGACATCCTATAAAAGGGCCTCACTGAGACAGATGCCTGGTGTCAAAGCCATGGCCTCAAGCTCAATGCCAAAAAGTCCATTGTCATACCCTTTGGTAAAAACTCTGTACCCATGAACTGCCACATAGGTGGTAGTCTACTTAACACCGAAAGTGTGATAAGAGACCTTGGGACACAGGTGGACAGTAGTCTCTCCTTTGATAATCACATCGCCACAGTAGTCAGGAAATCCTTCTACATGGCACACATCATCACAAAAGGTTTCTCATCCAGGAAAAAGACATCATTGTTCCTCTCTACTCATGACTCATTAGACCCATTATAGAGTACAATGCCCCTTTTGGTATGTACCTCACAAGACAGTTACAACAACTGGAAAGACCATGGAAATACCTCACAAAGAGGATTACTGGCCTCAGACAGATGCCCTACACAGACCGTCTCAAAAAACTCCAGCTTTACTCCATCACATATTGCATACTCAGAGGCGATCTCTGCCTAACATACAAAGCTATGTCAAACCCAGAGCTGTTGGACATGCTCCACTTAAAGAAATCCCAATCCCTCCGAGCTACACACTCTTGGGACCTAAGCTTTGTCACCACAATAAACAGAACATGCTGGAGGGATAGATTCCTGTCCCAGAGACTTCCCATACTCTAGAACAAACTACCTATCTATATTAAACAAAGCTCCTCATTAGCACTCTTCAAGAAAAATCTTGATGATTGGATGGAAAATAGGAAATTCACCCCAGGGATCACCTCTGTGGCTCTGCTTGACAGGGGCACAGGAAAATAACTTTCTTGGGTGGCAAAAGCCAGGGTACCTTTTTGGCTAGGCTTATATAGGCCCTAGGGCCAATAGCCTAGTACCTACCTATGAACCTATAAGTATTACCATATGGCAAAGATACTAAAATCAGCAGCAATTATGAGTATATATATAATGTAAGGAATTCTTGAACAAAGAAATTGAGAAGCATTTTGATATGTTCTTGTAAAATGTGTGGCTTTCTGGCAAATGCTGCAAATTACAGTAACTAAATAATGACAGACATCAGTTTCAAACATGTATCCTTCAGAAAATGCTTGCTAATGCAAAGCTTGTTTTTCTAGTAACTTTCTAAGTGCGCAAGTGCAATATTAAATTAGTTCCTGATTTTGTTTCTGATTCCTGAGCTAAAAAGGTGAGCGGGCATAGAGGAGTTACACTATATGTTTCTGACAGCAACGAGCTGAGATACATTTCTAAGCCGTTATTTATGAATTTACTCATTCCCTTGATCTCAAGCCATATCTGAGGTATAGAGTCACTGAAGTGTCTGTAAGTGTGTGTGTGTGTGTGTGTGTGTGTGTGTGTGTGTGTGTGTGTGTGTGTGTGTGTGTGTGTGTGTGTGTGTATGCAGGGCACTTGCAAATATCTTATGTTGATCTCTAGAGACAGTCTTGCATCATGTCATAGATCCATTCAGGAGACAATATGATGTGAACAATGTTTGCTCAATGATTCTTTGACAGTATAGTACTTATTTAATATAACAAAAGTACAATGTCAGAAACCCAGCTGATAGCCCTGACCAATCATGCATTTTAGTGTAGGGGTGTGGGTGCTCATTTAGGGTGAATTGCTAGCAATGCATATTTTTTTCTTTTTAATTCAATAACACAGTACTAAATGCTCAACTGCAGTCATTTTAAAATATTGTGGCTCATGTTATGTTACAGATATAGTCTGGTAGTGCTACTTTGTTAGCAATATAGATATGTGAGTAAATGTGTGTGTGTGTGTGTGTGTGTGTGTGTGTGTGTGTGTGTGTGTGTGTGTGTGTGTGTGCGTGAGTGCGTGTGTGCGTGCGTGCGTGTGTGTGTGTGTGTGTGTGTGTGTGTGTGTGTGTGTGTGTGTGTGTGTGTGTGTGTGTGTGTGTGTGTGTGTGTGTGTGTGTGTGTGTGTGTGTGTGTGTGTGTGTGTGTGTGTTCAATAGTGCATAGTGTATGTTACTTCTCACCTGCTAAAAAGGTACCATGCAAAATTGCACACGTCCAGTCAGGCCCTTCCTCCACACCACAGTTACAGTGGGAGAGTACAGTGTGGGTAGTTCTGAATAGCACTTATTGCCACAGAATAGCATAAAATTAATAGTGTGATTTCTGTCTTATTAAATGCCTAGCCAAATTTCACAACTCCTATCAGAAACATTGTATAATGTTAGATTTTTTTTGCGAATTAATTAAAATATTTTATATCACTTCTCTGTTTCTAAAAAAAGCAAAGCAAAATGTCATAGCTCCAGTCAGGACCACCCCCACCCCGATGTTACAGCTCCATTCACAGAAGTACAATTTGAGCATTTTAGAATAACTCTTATTACCAGAAGACTGAACATACTGCTGGGATGGAGGCTGGGGCAGAACTGAAGGCACGAGTTAGAAAAGGACCAGAGGCACAATATGGATATGCAACACTGGGTACCAAACTCCCTTACTACAAATCTGGTAAATAGCAATTGCCAGCAGTGACACCTGTTTTTGGAGTAGCTATTATTCTATGTGTGACTACAGTACTGATATATTTGTATATCTTGCAATATTTTAGGTACCTGTCATCCTCTGATTTGCCAGCCATACATATCATTTGCATTTGTCTGCATGCATGGTCTATGAAGTATATGCTACAACAGAAGCCATGTTATTATGAGGGAGACATTGTGTGCACTTTACATGACCAGTGCACAATGAAATACAATCAGGAGGCCAAATCCCACTTTAGTGGCACTGGTGCGAAATACAATCAGGAGGCCAAAACCCACTTTAGTGGCACTGATGCAGTGGTCTTGTAGAAACAGTGCACTACTCTGTGCCAAACAGATAGCTGGTGATAAGTGCATATAAAAGTGAGCTGCACTGTATGAATAAGAGTAGTGCTGTGATTTAGATATACCCATACTACATATGAAGGTTTTAGTTTATTTTATTTCCATTTGTTAACACGAGTAGACATTTATAATTGACAATTTTCTGGCTACGTTTAGAGAAAATGGATGTTGTTTAGTGTAATACCCCACAATGAAGTTCACATAGAACTGGGCATTCCCATAGTGATTGACAGGTGATGAGGCCATGGTGTCATTGATGAAGAGGCTGTCAACAATAAATGCTTTTATTCTGTGCCATAAATGCATCATAATAAATATATATTTCCTTTTCTTTTAACGTACACTAAGTAGAGGTATATATACAAGAACACGCCTGTAATACATTTCCTGTAAATGCACTGCCCTGTAAAACTGTATTTTTTATAATGTAGAGTTGATGCTTTCTCACGGTGTACTAATACATTTTACAAGGACAGACAAAGAATACACCAAATTAAGTCAGCTACATTTAAAGTACTTTTACCATAGCCTGAAATTTTAAAATACTGTTTTTAGTCCTTGATTTGGACAATGCAGTACAGATATGTTTATGGTATATTTTATTTTCTTAACAGATGGCACTTTAACTGCATTAATTTCCAGTCCTTTCTAATTATTACTGTTAGTAACAGGGAAAATTATGTGAAGCAAAAATGTTTTTTAATAGTTGTCACTCCAGCTCTGTTGGCCTCCTTTGGTTTCTAATTTGAATTACTATGTTTGTGACACAGGGATGGTGTGAAGCAAACATATTTTTTACATTACATTTTGTTTTAAATTGGTGGCACTTCAGCTCTGCTCATAAAAGGAACTGTGGGTGTATTTCAGAATCACTGCTGGAATCCATGTGGGTGGTTATCTGTGGTGTGAGAGGGGTTTGCTACTGTGCATCTTGGGGGTATTACACTACAGAAATAAGTCTTGGGACTGCTGGAAACTGGAGCCTTGATAACAAAGCATTTGGACTGCATTTTCCATCCAGACAGGCCCATTTAAAATACATTTATAATTGCATTATCTTACCATTTAATTTAGTTTTGTGTGTTGTTTGCTCATTATTTGAAGTTAAAGCTATTAATTTAAGGCATTTTCATAGTCTGCATTGCTTTTTGGTTTCTGAGCTGGTCCGAGGTGTTTTTCTGAATTTGTTTCCCTCCCACCTTTCCTAATCCTGTAGTGCTTTATGGCTGGAGGGTTTTGAGCTGTCTGACCCTACTGTATAGCTGGCCATGAAAGCTCCTCCCAGTCTTATCTTCTGTATACCCGGCCCTAGAAGCTCCTCCTAGTCTTATCTCCCCTGCTTATCTTACCAGTTACTGACAGAAGAAACTGAGACAGTCCTCCCCTTAAACTGATAGTGTACTTTGAAATGCCTTAGTGTGTGGGTTCCTCATTACTGGCTTGTCTGCCTTTGAATTCCCATGCAATTAGTTGTAACTAATTGTTAGACTTGTTTCTGGTACCTTTTCACTTGCGGCTAATTAAAGTGTGTGTTTTACTTTAAGAAGACTATGACTACAATTGTAGTGGGAGTAGAAAGGTCTGAGTTGGAAAACGCACAGGGAGGCTTAAAGAGATAATTACTTGCTGTAGCTAGTTATTTGATTTGTTTCCAATAACTTTTCACCTTTGGCTAATTAAAGTGTGTTTTTACATTAAGAAGGCTGAGGCTGCAATTTAGTGAGAATAGATGGGTAGTCTGGTCTGTGCAAGTTGGGAAACACAAAAGGGGCTTAAAGTGAGAATTATTTGTTGTAGCTAGTTGATACCTTTTTACTTTTGGTTAACCAAATTGTGTTTTTACATTAAGAAGACTAGGACTGCTATTCTAGTGGCTGTAGTAAAGTAGCCTAGTCAGGCCAAGTTGGGAAAAACAAAAGAAAGCTTAAAGTGAGATTGTTTAATCAACCAGAGGGCTTGTTACATACTTAGTCAGGTGTTAAACTGTACTTGAGAGCTATATTTGCTATGCTTTTACAGTAAACAATTCCAGGATACTATCTTCTGACAGAAGGTGTTTACCTGATCTCACTGATTTGGGAGCTCAAGATGTAGTTGTTTATTGGCCGAAGGGCATGGGTGTCAGTTTTCAGACTTTTTCTGTCTGCTATAAATCTAAGTGTATTTTCACAGATCTGTTCACTGCTCAGTGGCTGTTAGCAGTACCTTGTATAGTAGCAAACCTATAAAGCCAGTACTTAACACTTTAACCTGTAACACAAAAAGGCCTTGCATGGAGTTAAGCTTAGGGCAACTAGTTAACAGTGTCAAATAGCACTAAGATCATAGCACTATCTAACATCTAGCCTTCACCCTAGACACCCCTGTAGTGACCCCTGTAAAATCAAGACCTTAATCCATAATAACCCAACCATAATGCAGGCCCCGATAACAGGTATTTCAATTTCCTTATGTCTTCATGGCCATCTTGGTAGATATGGACATCTGGAGACAATGTAACAATCATCTCATGTATTCAGACAATCTTTTAATCCTTAAATAAACTACCACAGTATGCAAGAGATGTATATGCATAACCTTCTTGGTGGAAAAACTCTCACTTACAAATAACATTGTCAAGAGCACACACACTACATCCTTCACCCATACAGCTCAACAGACACATAGACCTCCTTATGCTGAGCTACTTAAAAGAAACCTCTCCAACCCCCAAAGGCCTCTTAAGCCATCAAAATGCAATGCCTACCCTCAGCAATCACTAACATACACAAAAAACACAACACCTAACACCCTACGTAAGCCTCCACCCAGTGATCTCAAAGAACAAAGTCCATAAGGCAAGCAAACACTTTACCTAGTACTCTTGTCATACGGGATTCTATTGTATGGCACACAGATACTCCTCTCACAAAACTGGACAAGGAGAAGATAACGGTCAGTTGCCTATCAGGAGCTAAGATCTGCAATATCATGTTCATAGGTTAGTACTAGGCTAATTGCCCTTACGAGCCATTTTAAGCCTAGCCAATTATCCCTTGTGAGACTCAAACACTGCACCCTGTGTTTCTAAGGCAAACACCCTAACCATTAGGCCACTCATTTGTGCACTTAATTCACTGCACCACAGGTACAAATATGATTTTGTCATAGTCTACGTGGAAGTAAATGTCATGAAGCATTCTTCACTGGGCTATATGAAAAGAGATGTTGTAGATCTCTCTGAATATGTGCCACTGACAGGTATGTGCCTTGCATTGAGCAGCATTCTACTTTCACCAAGGATGATGCCACAGTATTAACAGAAACTTATTGACTTTAGTAACTGGCTAAATTTCTGGTGTCACTACCAGGGGATCCAGTATCAATGAGCATGGGAGGACAAGGTTAACAGACCGCTTCTCATTGCCAAGGATAGTGTGCACCTGTCTCCCTGGGCTTTCTGATATTGCCTGAAAGTTTATCCATCCCCTTAGAGCCTCTTTTATGCAATGTCAAAATGAGAAAACTACCAGCATAACAAAAAACTCAAAGTAGTTTTAAAGTGTTACTGCTCAATGCTAGGACCCTAAACAAGAAACTCCACATTCTACAAGTTTTCCTCACTCTGGAGAATGTAGACATCAGTGCTGTTACCAAAACTTGGTTTTAAGCCTCAGAAAGTACTCTGGCAGTGGAAGGCTACATTGCCTTCCACACATTTAGACCAACAGTGGCACAGACAGGGGCTAAAGTTGGATGTATGTTATCAACCAATACAGCCCTGGCAGGCTACAGGTTGCCCTGTATGATCCATGAAGCTCACAACTCTTACCCAGACCTACTAGATATGCTCACCATCCAATCAAATATCCCTTTCATGGGAGACATTGACTATCCCTCTTAAGACTGGGAAACATATACCGCTTCTAACTCATGAGCACAATGTTTCCTGGACTTTATCAACACAAACATCCTGGACCAGGTAGTACACTCTCCAACCAAAGGATCAAACATATTAGACTTAGTACTCAACAACATGGGAGAGTATTACACCCCCATGTGACAATGTGACAGTCTTAGTGAAGTTGGTCCACAGAGGTGTCTCCCTCGAAATAAAAATCAACCCAGAAAACTCAATTGAACCCATAACAGTTAGGAACTATTAAAAAGTGAACTTCATCCTATTAAGTGACAGTTTGTCAAAATGCATAGCCCCCCAACCCAGAGACCATAACTACCTTTGAAAAATTATTTACAGAAACCCTGTACAAACATGTAAATGGCTACACTGAGGTGAATTATAAGGTCAGAACCCCCCCCCCCCCCAGGCTAAGTACAATCACAAGGCCTTCTTCAGCTATGTCAGGAACCTTCAAGGTAATACTCAGCAGTGTGCAGAACTGGTAAATGGCACAACCTTCATTGACCAGGGTGACATAACAAATCTACTGGCTGATAAATTTAGCTCTAACCCCCCACACACACACACACTACCCCTGTGAAATCCCTTCTAGCACCCCCCCCCCCCCGGCTATCAACATCAATCAAGTCTTGGAGTCACTTGTTAAGGCCAAAAACACTGCTTCAATGTGCCTGACAACATCCCCAGTTGCATCCTAAATAGACTAAAACATGACCTAGTAGGACCACTTGAGGCACTCTTCAGCTACAGTCTCAAAACAGTTTACATACCAGATGAATGGAGGCTGCAAAGGTCATCCCTCTTCATAACGGTGAACCCTCAACTCACCTTGGGAAGCACAGACCCATTAGTCTGAAAAGTCTAATATGCAAAACAGAAGAACAAATTATTGTGGAAAAGATCAGCAAGAACATTGGCAATCTGCAGATGCTGGACCTATCACAGTTGGACTTTGTTAAGAGAAGGTCTTCTGTACTTAGCATTGTACACGTCATCAAGATGGTCACCATGGCTATGGATGAATAGAACATGGTGCAAATCACCTACCTTGACCTGGCCAAAGCATTCAATACAATACACTACTCAGGTATTGCTGACAAATTCTCAGATCTATGCTTATCTCACTAGATTTCCAGCTGGCACACAGACAGGACCCAAGAAGTCAGGATAAGGGAGACCACCTCTACCAAGACACTATTCACCTGCAGAGTACCTCAAGGCTCCATGTCGGGCCCGCTCCTGTTTGGAATCTACCAATTGGAAGTCAAGACAATTGTCAAAGGTCACTAGCTCACCAAGTCTACAGATGACTGTAATGATTCACCCCACAACAACAACATATTACAAGAGGATCTAACACAAACAAAATGACTGGTGTGAAAGCCATGGATTAAAACTCAAGGCAAAGAAAGGCATTATAGTGCCCTTTGGGACATTTTCCACCCATGCTAATTACTTCATTGATGAAACACCCTAAGAGTTGTCCCAACAGTTAAGGATCGGAGAACATATGTAGATAGTAATTTGGCATTCGACCAATATGTAGGCAAGATAGTAAGAAAATCATTCTATGTTGCACAACTTGGGTATCGGATCCAGGTCTAAGGAAGTAATAGTACCACTCTACTCAGACCTTATTAGACTCATCATAGAGTACAATGCCCCTTTTGGCATGTACCTAATCAGGCACTTTCCACAGATGAAATTCCCTCAAAGGTTCCTCATCAGAAGAATCCAGGTTATATCCTGCCCTACCCAGATCGCCTTAAAGTCCTATCTCAGTACTTAGTGTCCAACAAGTTAGTGAGAGGCAATCTTTGTCTAGCATATAGGGCAACCTCAGAAACAGCTCTGATGATTCTTTTGCACATCCACAAGGCAAACAGTACCAGAAACACAAGATCCAAGAACCTGAACTTTGTGACATAAATAGGACTTGCTGGAGGGACCAATATGTGTCTTACAGGATCCTGTGTTATGAAATAAGCTCTCCATCTAAGTGAAAGAGAGTTCAAACCTAAACCTATTCAAAGGAAACCTTAATCATTGGATGGGAAATTGCAAATTCACCCTGGTCTGGCCCCCATGTCTCTGATGGACAGAGGTCAACAGTAAATAAATTAATCCCCAACAAATACACCACCCACCACATAACCCTTAGCTACCTCCTTACAAACATACCCCACCACATAGGCACCCAAGGAACTCCTGGACAAAACTGGGTTGGGTTGTACAGTTAGGCCTGTAAAGACCCTGGTGGTCATTAACCTAGTATAAGACTATGAATCTATGAAATTATAACCAAGAAATTACAGCATCTATTTATAAATAAGAGAATATAATGTGCAAAACCAATCCACAGAATGGTTTAAAGCGTAACGACTAAAATGGAAGAAAAGACCAATAGTGAACTTATCTACAGTAAACCACTAGCGGTAAGATTCTAATAGGTTAGTACTAGGCTAACTGCCCTTGCGAGCCATTTTAAGCCTAGCCAATTATCTCCTGTGAGATTCAAACCCTGTACCTTGTGTTTGTAAGGCAAACACCCTAACCATTAGGCCATCTATACAATATCTATACAATCTATACAATACACAGGGAAAATTGGAGAGATAGAGCAGAGTAGGAATGAGGAAAGGAAGGAACGGTGTAGGAAGGAGATGAAAGAGTAAGAGAAGGAGGAGAAGGATTATTGGAAGCATTTATGAAACACAGAAAAAATGTGTTAGCGTGGGAGATGTGGAGAGACATTTTGGTTTATAGATGCATCAACAAAGTTGGCTACTGAAAGTGCATTAAATGACTTTTACAAAAGTACCATATATTTAGCTCCAGTGAAACTCCATCTGTGATCCACCATCCAACACATGCATGCAAATAAAATTAGATTAATGTTCTATGTCCCATGTAGATAGCTGTCTCTTCTATAGAAGCACAACAGCAGTCAGACCCTTTTAATATGCACCAGCAGGCTGTTTTTATGTCAGCACAAGCCAATACAGCCCAAAGCATGACTGGATTATGTACTTTTGTGACAATGATGTATGAAGCCTAAATGAGATGCAAATGGGTAGTAGTATGCAGAGATGGATAATAAGCATAGTGCAGTTCAATTACTTTCTGAATTACACTGTTTATTATTGCATGTTAATGCTAATAGAACCGATGAACATACTTATCAGCCATTCCTTGCATGAAACACTGTTTAGTCTGCTCTCCCATACAGGAACTACAGCAGTGTAGGGTTCACAATGCTGTCCTGCTTTATACCCTTTGTATATGCCCAGGATACATTCTACATTATTTCTATAATACACTACACAATGCTGTCCTGCAGTGCACAATCAGTATACAGGTGATTTCAACTGTAAAATCACTTGCAGTAGTAACATATGTTGAAAAATATAAAGTAACCCCCCCCCCCGAGTACATTCCGTCCTATATAGCACATAGACACACAGCCCCTCATTAGACCAATAATTGAGTATAACTCCCCATTTGGTATATACCTCTCCAAACATCTGCACCAACTGGAAAGGCCACAGAAATACCTCACAAAGAGAACCCATGGCCTCCAACACCTGTCCTACGTGGACAAACTGAAATCACTATCACTCTACTTGGTATTGTACAGGTTGCTCAGAGGTGATCTGCAGCTTACGTACAAGGCAATCTCAGACCCTTACCTACTACAGATGCTCCATATCCATAAGTTCTCATGCATTACCCACTCAAAAGGCCTGAATCTAATATGTGACATCAACAAAACCTGCTGGAGAGACCGGTTTGTCTCCCAGATGCTGCCCCATTTCTGGAATAGACTTCCCATACATGTCAAACAGAGTGGTGTACTGAACCTCTTCAAGCGCAGCCTTGATGAGTGAATGGGAAACCACAAATTTGTCCCAGGGTTCCACCTGCGTCCCTCATTGACAGGGGTGACAGGTGCTGACTGAGGTTTCTTTTTGGGGCTATACTCTTGGCTAGGCTTGTAAGGGCCCCAGGGCCATTAGCCTAGTAACCTCCTATGATCCTGTGATCCTATGGTGTGAATCATTTCATTAATTTATCACACCCAATGCTATGTATACTATATACAAGTGGTAAGATGCACAAAGCCACCCTGCTATGTACACTACCTGCCACTACAACCCAATACACTGTCTACTTTCCTGCAATAATCATTATGCAAAGTAATGAACAGTATGCTGATCTACTATTCAGGATACCAGTCATTACGCACTGTGATCACCAAACTGCATACTAACACATGGGATATCTTTTATCTGAACTGGACAATTGTAAATGCTGTAGATGACATGCCTGTAGATAGTTTTTAGTATGAATCTCATCCTTTAAGTATCCTGCCTCCTATGTGTCTCCATGCCAACAGTGTAGCTCATGTTTTACACTGAGTACCAGTTTTATTGAGCACCACACTATGCTTAAGGAGTACCAGACTTACTGAACACTACACTTCACTGTCACCAGAATGATCAAGCATCATCTGTACTGAGCAACAGACTTGTCAACACCGGACTTAATCTGTTAGATTTTGAACCCCACATAAAACAGCTTACCATTTACATTTTTAATGTCATTTCTCAGGATCCAAGAACACCTGGATGCAGACCCCATAAGTGAATGACAAATTGATAGGTCCACCTTATCAAGTGCCCCTATTATTGAATGATGTTTGTAATCGTAAGTCCTGATCTCTGACAATCACGGTTTTAGTATTACAGTTAGTATTTATTTTATTTATTTATTTATGTTTGTCTACTGTGGGATAGTAGTGTACTAATGTGTTTGGACCATTTAAAAGCTCAGATAAGGTGATTGCACTAGCAACAGTTTCCTTTCTTTTGGTTTGTGTAAAATTGTAGTCAGTATATATATAAGCAGCAGGGGACACTGTTGTAGCAGGGGTGGAGTAAAATGAGTACCTGCTCCAGGTACCAACATATAGATTTGAGACAGTTTCTGCTTATTTGAACCAAACTGAACTGAGGTGGGCTACCAGCCAGAACTCTGAGATGAAATACCAGATGACGAGGCTTTTGCTTGATTATACTATTTACTGCACTTTTTATTGTGTTCTTCTTATTTAATACTGTATTTTGATACTGTAAACTAAACTGCACTGTTTGTACTGCATTCGTCTGCCTTAGTGTGCCTGCTAAATCATATTATGTTGCTGTTTTCACTGTTTGCATAGCTTTTTTGGTATTTTCACTCTTTGCAAAGTAATTGTTGCTACTTTTCACTGTTTGCAAAACATCTTTTCTGTTTGTTATGTTTTCCCGCCAAGCACTGTTTTAAACAGAAGCATACAAAAAAGTGATATATAAGTGAAACAGATAAACCACATTTTTGGCTCTAGGTAAACTGGTCATCTTCTAAATTTCCCATATATGTGCATACTGTATGTGAGTGGTTAGTATTTCTTTTTTTCACATATTCTTTAGCTGTATCTTAAAACAATGCATATTTAACATCCAGTGTGCATATTGTCATCATATTATTATATTGGAGCTTGCTTTGTGGCAGGTGCTATACCATGTTATGAAGCTGCATTACTCAAAGAGAGAAAGATGTAACTTATGGATTTTTTAACAGTTTTCTATTTTCTGTTTGTCAGTGTAATTTCATATGTTCTGTACACACACACACATATATTTATATATATATATATATATATATATATATATATATATATATATATATATATATATATATATATATATATATATATATATATATATATATATATATATATATATATATATATATATATATATATATATATATATATATATATATATATATATATATATATATATATATATATATATATATATATATATATATATATATATATATATATATATATATATATATATATATATATATATATATATATATATAAAGAGAGAGAAACAGCAGGAGAGAAACAAAGGCTCTTTCATGGATGGATGGATAGAGTGGTGATATAGACTCCCTGAAAAATGACTATTTTGTAGTGTTTTGTGTTTGTAAAGTACAATGATTTATTTTGTAATGACTTTGTTAGAGATTGTACTTACAACATTTGGGACGTAGCTATGGGAGATATAGTGCTGTACAATAGAACTGTGAGTTGATGACTATGTACATCCTAAGATCCAGGATTAGTTTCTTTGTTTTGTGCTTACTGATTGCTAGGATAGGCTCTATTTTGATATGACTGAATTAGACTAACTGGTTAATTGGAGTGTGAATAGAAAGTGTAGTGCATAACTCTCAAGTTTACCTATTTAGGAAGAACGTTCCTCATTTTGAGTCTTAAAAGGTCCAAGTTCCTCACAGTTCCACATTGATATGATTGGTCTCACAGTCAGTGCTAAGACTTTTTTAAGTGGCATCCACAGTAAATAATATTCAATCATATTACATCAGCAAAGTAGCTTTTTTAATTGTAAAGAAACACATTTTAGTCATGCTGCAAGCTCCTGCTTGAAGTAAGCTGTTAGCAACTCTGCTCCACATTTTGTCTATTTGTTCTGCATTACAAATGTTCAACATTTTGGAAATGGAAGGTTGAGAACTATGGTGTAATGTAAAAAAAATACTTTTTATGTGCATTCAGAAATAGCCAGTAAAGGCAGAAGTCTGTAAATTTTAATTAGTTTATATATGTTTGAATATTATTACAACTGACAGAAGATCTGAACAATAAAAGAGCAGCAGAAACAGAAAGAAAATGAGCTTTTGATCGCATCTGCCTCAACATGTGGAAAATCAAGCTCCTGACATGTGAAGAGCTTTCATGTTTGCTTAACCTCCAGAAAATAACACATGCTGGAGGGAGGCTGGGATGGGATGACTGCATTAGGAGTAACATCAGTATTTTATCTCAGTATCACAGCAGATGTGAGCTAGCACTAGCTTTGTGCTGTATGGTGGTAATTAGCATCAGTATGACTTACAGTCGCATTAACACAGTCACTTCACACAAGATGTGGGTAGAAATTTCTGCTAATTCCTGCTCAGAACTAATAGTGCATACCTCTTTAGTTTGTTCACTACTGCACTTGGTCCAAGGGTGGATGTTTTCAAACTATAGTAAAAGACAGTCATGTTTTCTTACAAATTCTGACCAATTAAAGAATATTTTGATCCTATCTGTCAGTACCCCAATGCATGCAGGTGACAGGCTGGCAAACTCGGATGTAACTGATGAATTGACTAAAAATACCATCAGTGTTATAACCTGCCATCCTTTCAGGAATGCCCTACCAATAAGGACACAGTGGGAGGGTAGCTAAATGCTTAGGTGATATGCAGTCTTGGGTCTGTCCTCAGGAACAATTATTTTTAGAAAACTAGGCTGAGAACTACTTTGCTGTCCAGTTTGCAAATGGGGTCCAGCTGTTCAAACCCAGAACCCTTTCCTCCTAGTTACTACCTTTATCTTTCCAATTCTGAAATGTTCATCTCTATCTAACAGTCCCTATCTTGCAGGAGAAGATAAAACAACAAAATGTAATGAAAAGGAAAGAAAAAGAAAGGGAAAAAAGAAAACAGAAGAAAACAAAAGCTGTAAATTCGTTTTCAACCTGAGTGCGATTATCATTGCAGGGTTTCTCCCTTACATTTGACCTTGCCCTCTCACTAGCCATTACATTTAAGCAGGGCTGGGCAGGAGGGTATACATCTGAAACTGAGGTCAAAATTACACATTCTTTCTTTTGTCCTCTTTATAATCTCAAGTCAGACGTTTCACTTTCCTTTTCTCATGAATTTATCTCTCTGTAGTATGCTGGACATATCCTGACCTACTGTTCACATCTTTCCTACAATCTCATTCTCCCACCCTCCCAATTGAACTCACAAATGAGATCAGCTTATCTTAAACAAAAAAATGTGAGACTTTCAATGCTCTCAGCTTGTTTTACCTGTTACTGGATAAAACGAGGTAATCCTGAATGATGTTAAAATAAAAACACCACCCACAAGATCCTGGAACAACTGGCTACATCTGTGATAAACTGAGAGGCTGCCAGCCCAGCTAGATAGAATTTTGTAAATAATTCTATGTCATTGTAAATATTAATATGAGCCACAGGCTTGTTTTACAAATGTAGGAAAAGTGTGCTATGTGTTGAGCTTCAAGATTGTAACCACAGAGCACCCTACTGGAAGAAAGCAGAAATGTGTATAAACTCTATGCCTATGTAATATATGTTTTCATGGTAGAAATTGGGACATACAGAGTTAACTTGCAAACTCTTAAGAAAAAAGCTGATAACTAAAGAGTTTTACGACTGTGTGCTATCTCAAGCTAAGTGACAGAATGTCTAGGCTAGGAGTTTCTTTCTATCGTCTTAAGACAGAGATAATTACTAAATTTTACATGTAAAGTGTCTTTTATTAGTCTGTGAATTCTTGGCAGCTGCAGATCACAATGAAATGCTAAATTTTAACTTATGTTAGCCTGGGAACTTAAGCAGAGGGACAAGAATGATGTAATCTGAAATGATTCAGCAGTAATGTGTATTATCAATTTAAGAACTATCTCAGACAGAAAGAGAGTGCATTTTGTATTTTGTTCTGAATTTGACAACAGTCACCAATATGTACCTTGCTCTGTAAGTAAGACTTAGATCTTAGTAGTTCTCTTATAGATAGGAATATAGCCAGATTAGTGTAGATGTTTTCTATATTTAGGTGAGACTGTCCTACTATATTATTTTAAAGTATTTCCTGTGAATTGTAAACTCTCTATTGTCACTGTGCTGAGTTAATGAGTATTGTCTTGTTGTTGTTGTGTCTTTCGGCTTTTCCCAGTTAGGGGTCGCCACAGTGGAACTCTGGTCCGCTAATGATTGGCAGTTGATTTCTACATGCCGAGTTGCCAGCCCTGACACACAACCTTCAATGAAGGTACGCCCATTTATGCATGTCTCCACGCAGAAGATGCTCTAACTGAGAATCAAACCGGACAGCGTCTTACTGTGAGGCGACAACACTACCGCAGCACCACCACTGCGGATTATGCTTTTATTATTTAATAAATATATTTAAACCTTTTAATTGTGGCTAGTTTTGTGTAGAGATAATTTAAGCTCTTATAGTACTTGCATGTATTTGGTGATACTGTATAGGCCACTCCTAAATAGCCTTCAAGTCTCAGTCACACTTACCAATTGGATAGTAATAACATTGCACAGAAGAATTGGACACCCTTTGGTAAGGGCCTTTATAGTAGCTGATAAGCAGTGGTTGGTGGTAGTCCATACCACCTTATAATCTGGGCAGAAGGGAGCATTGCTAGTGAACCTGTGCCAGCCTTCCCCAAGAGTGTCTGTGTGTTTGTATATAAATCAAATCTCAAAGTGTATGTGTGTCAGCTACTTGGGCAGGGACACAAAGCACTGGTTGGACAGAGAGTGTGCTGGAGTATTTGGCTTGACCACTCGATTGAGATCTGAGCCCTATAGCTGTGCCAGTGGGGAATCTTATTGGGGATCTGGAGAGAAAGGAGATACCAGCCCCAGACTGACTATGATCTCGGTATGCTCTTAAGGGAAATTGTACTTTATTGTGTATGTACTTGTTATCTTGCCAATGTGCGCATCCCTTACTAGTGTTAGTGGTGAGGATTGAGGCTCCTTGATTACTGGGCCAGTCCACGGGCGTCACAGCATGCATGCATTTATTTGCAAATTCAAGCCAATTAGAGAATTTTTCTTACCTATATTTCATTCCTTCAATTCTTCAGACTTCCTGTACCCTCAGGTAACCTGTCCATGTAAGAATGTTATGTACCCCATCCCATGGTACAGTTTATAGCTAGAAATTGGGTCTATATTACATTATCGAAAGTTGATTTCAGTGAACACTCACATAAGCGAAAATGCTGGTAATTGAAAGGGTGTTTGTGGGGTCGTGGTACAGTAAGGAGTGAGATATTTGCCCTTTCTTCACTGTACTGCAATCTCGGAGTTGGAATATATAGTTAGCAGGGGGTGTGAGGGCGCAGCCCCCACAATCAGCAGTTCGATTTCCAGCATTTTCACTTATGTGAACGTTCACTGAAATCAACTTTCAACAATGTAATATAGACCCTAAAAAGTAGATATATATAGCATCACCTCAACATTCATTGATTTGTTTGCTTGTTTGTTTATCTGTTAACTGAGGTAGAATGTAGAGCACAGATTTAGCCCAGGATGACAAAGAACAACGGTGAAATACAGTAGTTATCATAACCAGGTCTATGAATGTCAAGTAGCTAATACAAGTATTATGAAAACACAAACTCATTAGTTAACAGTAAATACTACAGATACTGAAAAGACTTGAGGAAGCAAAACATTGTAGAAAGGTTGCTAAGAATATTCTTGATAGAGTGCAATATTGACTGCATACACTATTTACAGTAATAGGTAGAAGTATACAAAGTAAAAAGAAAGGATGGATTAAGGTAGTAGGAAAAGAACTAAAGAGACAGTGATGTGTCAGCTAGATTACTTAATGCTTGCAGCTCTCCTACTGTCTGCTTGAGTACTAGGCAATCAGTCAGCAGACCATTCCAAGACTAGCAAAAAACTATTTAAAGTTTTCCTCTGGCTTCAAGAAGAGCAAAACAAGATAGACCAGGAGAGAATTTGAGGCTGCCCATCCAATTATCTGTGTTTACCTTGAAGGTGGTAAGGTTGCTATTCTGTTTGACATGAAGTGAAGTTTGTTCCAGAGGTGAAGAATATGTTGGGATATGAATCTATCACACCAATGTGTCTTATTTATCTGTGGATGAAGGTTAAGTTCCTTTAGCGAGTATTTGAAGTACCATTAGGTCTGAGAAAGAATAGGAGATCAAATAGGGTTGAATCCTTCATAGCACAAAGGTTAGACATATATCTCCACAGAAGGGTCTGTAAGAGACTGAATTCAGATGATGGGGGTGCCAGTTCCTCCTGATAACTAATATTTTTGAGGCCACTGATCTTTTTAGTTATGAATCTCTGAGGTCTGTCAAGTTGTGTGAAATGTTTACATAAATATATGCTAAAAGGTACATTATATTCAGTAATGTGACTGATAAGATATAAGTAAAGGAAAATTAAGGCTTCTCTGGATTTATGGAGATGTATTTGGAAATTAGATGGGCCAGATAAAATGCTTTATAAACTACTGTGGAGACATGATGGTCAGATGAAAAGGAATTATCAAAAAGAGTACCTAGATCCCTTAGAATAATGTCTGATTGGAGGACTGCATCTCGTTTATGGTAAGTGGAACAGTTTTGTTTACCAAAATGAACTATGCTACATTTTTTATATTTAATTTCAGACCATTGTCCTTATACCAATTGATAACAAGGTCTAAGTCATGCTGGAGTAATTGTCAGTCAGTTGAAGATCAAAGAACAACACCCAATTTACAGTCAAAAACAAACTTAGCTAATTATAGGCCAGAAGTGTTCCCTTGAAGGTTTGAGAAATATATGCCAAATAGGAAGGGGCCCATAAATGAACCCTGTGATACATCATTGGTAACTGTTTTGCTTTCAGAAGTGGCACTTGCTACTCTAACCACATGGATTCTATCAGACAACAAGTTGGCTATCCATCACACAATGTAACGATTTATATTCAGATTTACAAGTCTTTGAATAATGCTTGCATGGGGAATAGTTTCAGAGGCCTTGTCCAGGTTTATATATGCTGCATGCACTACATAACCACTATCTACCACTTTCAAAAAAATTAATGAGGTTAAAGAGACAGGACCTTCCTTTGATAAAGGCAAATTGATGAGGGTACAGGGTTGAAAGATTTTCTATGTCCAGAGTAATACAATCTGAGATAATGTGCTGAAAACCTTTATATATGAGGCTAGTGAGACTAACGGGTCTATAGTTACCAGGGTAACTATTCAGGTTACTTAGTTATTGGATAACTATTCAGGTTACATAGTTATAAAATGTGAACACACATCTCAAATGTACCTCATTATGAGGAGTGTTCCTAATTCTGAGTCTTAAAAATTTTATGTTCCACACTGTTTCATACTGAAAGAATTTGGCACTCATTCATTGTTAAGGATGTGTCTATAGGATTTTTATTACTTCCCCAAAGTTTCAAAACACCAAAGACCATATGGCCGAGACCATATCTCCAAAGTTTTGAAACTCCAAAACAAAAATAAAAACAAAAACATAAAACAAGACAACTTATCTGTATAGTTTTGCAGGGGGGCAAGCCCCCCCCCTGCACCCCCCACACTCACTGCTGCTTAAATATACCAACTCTGTGAACTCACTACAGTGAGGAAAACAGCAAATCCCAAGTTTCACGCTATACAGTGATCCCAATGCAAAGTGTTCGGAGTTTCAAAACTTCGGAGATATAGTCTCGTCCATATGGTCTTCAGAGTTTTGAAACTTCAGGGAAGTGATAGGGATCCATTCAATAATACTGTATAATGCTGAATAATATTGAATCATATTAATTCATTAAAAAAACAGTTAATAACCTTGCTGTGAGCTTTCTAGATGAAGTCATAGGGAAGTGTTCGACATTTTGCCATTTGTTCCACAGTATGAGACATAATGTTCCACATTTTGCCATTTGCTACAGAGTATGAAATGTGTTTTGCATTTTGTCGTTTGTTGCACAATATAAGAGGTAGATTTCCACATTTTGCCATTTGTTGCACAATATGAGAGGTAGTGTTCCACATTTTGCCATTTATTGCACAATATTTGAGGTAGTGTTCCACATTTTGCCATTTGTTGCACAATATGAGAGGTAGTGTTCCACATTTTGCCATGCCATTTATTGCACAATATGAGAGGCAGTGTTCTATATTTTGCCATTTGTTGCACAATATGAGAGGCAGTGCTCCACATTTTGCCATTTGTTGCACAATATTTGAGGTAGTGTTCCACATTTTGCCATTTGTTGCACACTATGAGAGGTAGTGTCCCACATTTTGCCATGCCATTTGTTGCACAATATGAGAGGCAGTGTTCTATATTCTGCCATTTGTTGCACAATATGAGAGGTAGTGCTCCACATTTTGCCATTTGTTGCACAATATGAGAGGTAGTGTTCCATATTTTGCCATTTGCTCCACAATACGAGAGGTGTTCTCCATTTTGCCATTTGTTCCACAGTATGACAGATAGCATTGCATATTTCAGAGATGAAAGTCTGAGAGTCATGATGACTGTGAAGACTAGTTGTTATGCTCCATACTTATGTTATTCTATTATTTAGGAAGCACTTGCACTGGGGAAGATTAAATAAGGATTTTCTTAGCTCAGATCAGAATTTGGTGAAAGGCTGTATGAGCATAATTGCCATGAAAATGATTTGCCATGTTTTAGGAACAAGGATTGAAAAGGAGTGGTTACTTGAATGGGGTTTGTTTTGGGGCCTTAAAGGTTGAACTATTAATGTGTTAAGGACATAATATTATAAACATACTTTCTTTCTTTCTTTCTTTCTTTCTTTCTTTCTTTCTTTCTTTCTTTCTTTCTTACTTTCTTTCTTTCTTTCTTTCTTTCTTTCTTTATCCTTTTTGTAGATCCTGCCAGGCCATTATGCAAGCATATACTCCAATTGCATACTTTATTGTTGCAGAGTAAGAATGTATATTTTCTAAAAACAATATTAAATAATTGTTGCTCATCTAACCATACAGTAGATTACTAGGGACTACACACTGCAATGGTCTGTAATCTTAAACATGAATCATTATCAGCAGATAAATCTCCTTCAAAGTACATCAAACTGCAGTTACTCTCATCATCTTTCCAATATATAGTCCAGTTAACTGCAACATCAAAAACAGCTGTATTGGACATACCTAAAATGAGTCATTATTACCTTCTCATCCAGTGATCCTGGGTTATAACTGCTGTCCTGTAGTTCTCTTATCTCCAGTATCTCAAAATCATGGAAAATTAGTAGTTCTTGGTCAAACAAGAATACTGCCTCTGATTCATAAGTAGGTTCTTCATAGATCATAAGTACGAAAGAGCCCTCTTGCCAGTCACTTGCACAGCACCGCACAACCCTGAACCTTATTTCAGTTACTTAAGAAATATTTTAAATTAATCTGTCATGTCTAAGACAGGTAACTATCATCTCCTTCTCCTCAAATTAAAAAATAGGGGCATGTTCTAGAGTTCTAAAATGGTTAGCCAGCTATCATGAAGGAAAGATGCAAGCAGTGTGATGGGAAGATTGTCTCTCTCTCTCTATTCCTCTATAGACATTTTCCTTGGTGTTCCACAGGGACCTTCTCTATTTTCCTGCAGATGTTCTACTTGGTGTACCCCAGGGACTCTCTCACTTCCTCTGTAGATATTTTCCTTAGTGCTCCTCAGGGATTCTCTCTCTTTCTCTGTAGATGTTCTCTTTGTTGTTCCTCAGGGACTCTCTCTGTTCCACTGTAGATATTCTCCTTGTTGTTCCTCAGAGACTCTCTCTCTTCCTTTGTAGATGTTCTACTTGGTGTTCCTCAGGGATTTTCTCTCTTCTTCTGTAGATATTTTCCTTGGTGTTCCTCAGGGACTATCTCTATTCTACTGTAGATATTCTCAATGGTGTTCCTCAGAGATTCTCTATCTTCCTTTGTAGATGTTCTACTTGTTGTTCTTCAGGGACTCTCTCTCTTCCTCTATAGATGTTCTCCTGGGTGCTCCTCAGGGACTCTCTCTCACTTCCTCTGTAGATGTTCTTCTTGGTGTTCTTCAGGGTCTCTCTCTCTTCCTCTATAGATGTTCTCCTGAGTGTTCCTCAGGGACTCTTTCTTATCCTATACATGTCCTCTTAGGTATTCCTCAAGAACTCTCTCTCTCTGCCCCTCTAGAAGTTCTTCTGGGTATTGCTCAGGATTCTGTCTTTTCCAGTTTAGAAGTTCTCCTGGATATACGTCAGGACTCATACTTCCTCGTAATATAGATCAGTAACATAATGGAACGCTATGGTGGTGCTTTGGTAATGTTTTTCTTAGTAGCCAACTATTTTTACTCTTTTCCTACTTCCCGTCCTCACTTGTTTACATTTTGGTCACTTTCCTTCTTAACTGTTGAATCCCATAGTACTTATTTCCCAAAATGACCTTTTAAATTTTATGCATAATAAAAATGGCTGATTTGGAGTAAATCAACTCTTTAATTAATGTGTATCAAAACTATAATAAAGCATATACTGTAGCTATATATATGTAAATTAAATACTTTGACACTGATTGTACTTGAACCTAGTGCAACTGCTATGTCTGTCTGTTTAAACACTACAGAAATGTATGATTTTTCTGTTTTTTGACCTTTTCTTCCTGGACGTCAAATAAAACTGGATATCAATGGGTTATACTTTTCTGAGCAACAAAAGTAAGTAAATAATATAAGAAAAACAAAGGATAATTTGGTGATCAGGTCCTTTATTCTCTTAATAAATAAATAAAGAATGCAGGCATGGATAAAAAAATAAAAATAAAAATAAAGAATGCAGGCATGGATGAAATCCCAAAAGTACACAAAACACATTACTTAAATCTTAATATACAGTCTTTCCTACAGTTAATGTCATTTCACATTTTAAAGAGAAATCTGCATTTTCTGAGTCTAATCAATATGGGCTGTGAACACTGTTACTTTTATAATAAGGTTAAGCATTATTTTTGACTATGGCAGGAAGACAGCAGCAGACAAAGAAGTAAAAAAAAAAAAAAGAAACTTGCCTCTGCATGTCAAATTAAGTAAGTCTCTATGTAACTCTTTCAGATTTCTTTCAGTTTCAGCTTGTTTCACATGCCCCTCAGGGACGAAATATGGAGAATTGTAAAAGCAGCATTTAATTTCAGTTTCGCAGACGATGTTAGGTATGAGCGTTTTCTAACTCATGATAGTGATTGACATCAACATGAGTACGGTCAGATCACCGCAGCAACTTCGAAGCAGGTGTGAGAGGAATTTCTGGTAAGAAAAAAAAAAACAGCTTTTACGTCTTTCACTTGCACATTACTGCACGTGGCCCAAGGAAGAAGATCTCGTTATTGCATGCCATGCAAGTTCTATAGCAGTGGTTGTCACTTGTACAACTAAGAAGCAGGAAGAAGACATTTAATAGCTGCTGAGTTAATTAACGAATAAGATGATAAGATGCACTGGAGAAGAAATTAAACTCATACATTATTTATTTATTTATTTATTTAACATTTGTTTACTGGGAAAGTCCGTCTTGGAACAAAGCCAATTTTCATTGGAGGCCAGGGGAAATACCCTATAGATGCATGTCATACTTGACAAGACATTTAACAGGAAAGTTTAAAGGTCAGCAGCTGGTAAGCAGAAGACATCTCTATGAGCAGTGCATGGCAAATAAATCAAAAGGAAATTAAACAGAAAGGCAAAAGTGGAATTGTAGATATGCATGATAAACATTCACAGCAGTCAGGAAGAAAAATATACAGAAAGAAGAGGTACATGAAGATTTTCAAGAGTGACAAAAATATCAGTTTTTGATCATCCATAAATCCGGGATTTGCTGGGTATCATATATATAATATTTAAGTATATAGAGGCATGGCATGACTTCATCAAGAATCTTTTTGGCAATGCCCATTAGCTGAAATGTTTATTTAAAGATACAGTACTGAATACCCTCATGTGTGGTAATATATGGGATATCCCCTTACTTTAAACAAAAGTTTTTTTTTTAACAAAACACAGTATCAAATACATACATGATACTACATTATGTGTAATGAGCAGTTCTAAAACAAATTTTGAAACATTTTAGTTAGTTGAATTAGATGGTTACACCCCAAAGAAAATCCAAGTGGTCACTGAACTTGACAAAACATGCACAACTGAAAAAAGTACAGTTAGAGCAACTGAATGATTTTAATTTACGATAAAATAACACACAGCAACCAAATGGCTTTTATTTACCAAAATTGCATTGTTATACACTAACATTAATTGTTTCACTCTAAAACAATCACCAATTAAATTATTACAAGAATCAATTTTTAGACTTTCCTAGTTTGCAAACAAAAACTCTTACACATTATAAAACAATAAGATTCATAAATCAGTCACATTATTACAAGGGCCAGCTTTAAGTCTTTACCTCAGCTTTGGTCACATGATTCATTTTTAGAGGATGGTAATAAGCTACTTTAAAAGCTTAAGTCCACTGTCATAGCTTTCTTTTCTTATAATTCCTTAGTAGATATACAGTGGTTGGATACTCGGGGATAAACATTTTGCCTCATTTTGTCTGGTTCCATTGCACTGATGGATAGAGCTTTGATTGTGGCCCGGGAAGCTGTGTTTGAGCAGTGAGCTTAGTATCTAGGCAGAGATGTATTTGGCGCATGTAGCACCCAGTGCTGCTTCCCAATATGGCACGTCTCAACTGTATGCTGAGGCACCAGTTTACCAGGACTAATGTGCTTCTTAACTAGAAAAGCACAGGAAAAAATGATTATGCTTTGAAAAACTGTAGCAAACTGCTTGTTACAAGTTATACCACACAAAAAGTGCTGAAGCAAACTCTTCAGTCCTCACAGCAAATGTATTTCCATGCTGGCATTTAGAAAATGTCAGTACAGAAATGAATGCAGTAACAACTGATCGGTATCTGACAACTGCATCCCCTATGACCTTTCACCTGGGGTAGATGCCACTTCACCCCACCCTATATACACTTCTGCATCTGAGGAGTTGGCTTAAGAGAACAGAAAATGGAACAGTACCACCTCAGAGATCCTGGGGGAGAAGATGGGTCTTATGCATTGGATGAAAGCCCTAGTGTTGATACTGAGAGACATACATCTTAAACCTACAAAGGCTGCAGTACATACCAGGAAATGTTCTCCATCTTAGTGGCCTTTTGTCATTGCCCAACAGGAGTGGGAGTGGGGGTGAGGAAGGGCTGAAAAATTCCTAAGGGGTAAAAAATTCCTATGGCCATGAGTATTATGCTCATGTACTTGGATTCCGCTGTGGTGACCCCTAACCGGGAAAAGCCAAAAAGACAAACAAACTTGGATACCTCAGTATGATTTCAGAAAATAAGGGAAGTAACATATTCGGTCCTGCAGACCAGAAATTATTCCTGGTATCAAAAACAAAAGATCGATACCAGTGGAAATCAATGTTCTGCTGCAAAAATAGATAATAGGTTCATAGGTTCATAGGTTGATACTAGGCTATCGGCCTTAGGGCCTATACAAGCCTAGCTATAATAATTCCCTGGATATTTCTTCCCACAATATTTACTTCTCTGGACCCTGTCTAGCAGGGCGACTGACATGATCCCTGGGGTGAATTTCCTATCTCCCATCCAATCATCAAGCTTCTTTTTGAAGAGGGCCAATGAGGCGCTCTGCTTGACATGTATGGTCAGTCTATTCCAGAGTATGGGAAGTCTCTGTATCAGGAACCTATCCCTCCAGCATGTTTTGTTCATTGTGATAACAAGGTTTAGATCCCTGGAGCGTGTGGCTCTTAGGGATTGGGATTTTTTTAAGTGGAGCATCTCCAGCAGCTCAGGGTTTGACATGGCCTTGTATGTTAAGCAGAGATCGCCTCTGAGTAAATGATATGCCACAGAGTATAGCTGGAGTTTTTTTAGACAGTCAGCATATGACATCTGCTTTAGGCCTGTGATTCTTTTAGTGCAGTATTTCTGTGGCCTTTCCAGCTGTTGCAGATGTCTTTTGAGGTAAATACCAAATGGGGCATTATACTCTATAATGGGTCTAATGAGGGATGAGTACAGTGGGACAATGACCTCCCTTTTTCTGGATGAAAAGCCCTTAGTGATGAGGTGTGCCACTTAAAAGTATTTCCTGACTGTTGTGGTGATGTGATTATAGAAAGTGAGACCACTATCCATCTGTGTCCCTAAGTCTCTCATCACATTTTCGATGTTTAGTGTCCTGCCACCTATGTGGTAATTCATAGGTATATGTTTTTTTCCAAAGGGGATTACTATACATTTCTTGGCATTAAGCTTGAGCCCATGGCTCTGGCACCAGGCATCTGTTTCTGTAAGGCCCTTTTGTAGAATATCCACATCATTTGGGGATTCAATAATGACTCCCAGTTTGCAGTCATCTGCGAACTTTGTTAGCCAGAGTCCCTTAGTGTTGGCCTGTACTTCAGAGAAGTAGATGTCAAACAAGAGTTGTCCCAGGACTGAACCCTGAGGTACTCCACTTGTCACTTGTCTGGAGCTGGATTTGGAGTCGGCTACTTTTACAGTCTGGGTTCTGTCAGTAAGCCAGTTGGCAACCCATCAAGTGATGTAGGGATTTATGCCCAGCTTAGTAAGTTTATCTATGATTCCAGAGTGGGGGATGGTGTTGAAGGCCTTGGCGAGGTCCAGATAGGCTATGTGGACCACCTTACCCTTGTCCACAGCTCTGGAGACTGATTTGAAGAAGTCAATCAGATTCAGGAGACAAGATCGACCCTTCACAAACCCAAACTGGGTGGGGTCCAGTGTTTGAAGGTTGCTAATATCTTTGTTTATAAGTTCCATGATAATGCGTTCCATGCCCTTGTAGATCAGGCTTGTCAGATTGATGGGACGGTAGTTCCAGGATCCAAGGCAGATCCCCCCTTATGGAGTGGGATAACTGTAGCTGTGCACCACTCAATGGGCATGAAGCCTGAGGTGAGGCTATGATTAAACATGACACTTAGGTGAGGTACCAGTTAATTTTATATTTCATGTATTACACAGCCTGGGATGTCATCTGGTCCCATGGATGCTGTATTCTTAGCTTTGGAGAGTGCGGTTTCTACCTGTGTGGCCGTGATTACCGGAATTTGGCAATCTTTTGGTATTGAGATGGGCCCTTTAGGGGGTGAGAGGGGGGTGAATTTGGCACTAAATCGATCTGCCAGGATATTAGCAATATCCTTGGGATCAGTATATTTAATGCCATTCTGTTGTAGCTCAGAGCAGATCTGAGCATTGCCATTTAGATTCTTGCTATAACTATAGAATGCCTTGTGGTTGTCTTTGGAATCTTTGGCAATTTTATTTTCGTAACTAGCTTTTGAGGGTTTTATGAGGGATCTCAGCTTCTTACTGATGCTGGTGAGGGAGTTTTTTGCATCCTGGGATTTTCCTCTTTTCTGCAACAGTTTCTTCCTTCTGTTGTATAGTTTGTTTATAGCAGGGGACCACCAGATTGACTTCCTTTTTTTGGAGAAGAGCATCTTGGTTATATTTGGGATGGATTCATGCACAAGTGGATGTGCTCATACAGTTCCTTAGTGTAGGATTCTGCAGTCGAACCTTCAGATCCCGTCTGCATGGGTGTTGTGAAGTTTGTCACTTCTGACTGCAGTAGCATGAAGTTGGCTTTGGAGAGGTTTTTTAAGGAGGTTTCCTTACTGGGGGGTGGGATGTGGATGTCAAGGGTGATTTGCTTATGGTCAGACCTGACCAATGAGGGGGTGACCACTGGTGTGGAGCATCTATCTCCCATGTTAGTAATGACCAGGTCTAGGATACTGGAGCCCATGGTGGGACAATGGATAAGTTGATCCAGGGCGTTGGAATTTATGAATTCCAAGAACCGTTGGGAAAAGGAGTTGGTACCCAAGTAGTTTTCCCAGTTAATGGCAGGGTAGTTGAAATCACCCAGTATTAGGGTGTTTTGTTGTATCTTAATATTTTCCAGTATGTTTAGAAAGGTGTAGTGAGAATCTTGGGGCATGGTGGGGGATCTGTAGCAAGCTACAATTTGGATTGCAGTCTTACCTAGTGTTAGTTGCACCTGGAGAATTTCAGATGCATTGTGTTGGGCAACTAGCCTGGAGGTGGGAATATCCTTGGTGAATATGGACACTCCTCCACCTTTAGTGTTTCGGTCTTGGTTTTGTGGCCGAAAAGTGTGGTAAGAGTTGTAGCCTGGTATTGCAGGGGTACTCTCTGGAGCCTTGGAGCAGGTCTCAGTTACTGCACAGATATCAATGTTCTCCATTTTTAGGAGTGCCTCAAGAGAGTGCATTTTGAGGTTTAGACTTCTAGCATTGAGTAGCATTACCTTCAGATTTTGCATGCTTGTATCTGTTACGGTGGTGGTTTTATCCTTTGAACTTTGCCTAAAAAAGGCACTATAGGGGTGGCAAGAGCTTTAGCCAGTAACCTGATTCCCAGTGGTAACAGGTGCAGACCATCTCTGGCAAAGCATCGTGGTTTGTCGATCATGTCTTCCCAGGCAGACAAATACTGGATCCCCTTTGAATGACACCAGAAGCTTAGCCAATTGTTGAAGTCAATCATTTTGTCCTTATACTGTGGTATCATTCTGGACTAAGGCAGGATGCTGCTCAGGGCTAGGGTCATACCTACCTGGGCCACATGATCCAAGAGCTCTTCCATGTCTCTTTTCATGTAGTCCAGGGAGGTACGTCTCAAGTAATTCACTCCAGCATGGACAATGACAGAGTCATATTTCTACTTGTTGTGGAGTGACTTGAGTGCATGCATTATGTGGCGGATCCTGGAACCCGAGAGGCAGCTGACTGTAATTTTCTCCTTGTTCAGCCTGGTGAGTGGACATCAGTGTGCCTGATTATAGAGTCACCTATGACTAAAGTGTTGGGTACATTGTCTTGCCTTAGGGGCTGTTGTTGGGTGGCACACTGGTGTTGTGAGCTATGTGTCACTTTGGTTGTGACTGGTGTTTGTTTGCGTTTCAGCTTCGGAGGTCCTTGTTGCTTGGGCAGGCTAATGTTAAGGGCCTTTGCATATGTGGGTTTAGTGTTGCTATGTGTGGGTGTTGATGGTGTGGGTTTAAAAAAATCGCTGATCTGACAGTTCGAGATTGTAAGCTTTCGCTTACATAAGTCGATCAATCAGCGTTCGCTTTTTTAAGCATTCACTGATCTAATATAGACCCAAAGTCACACAACTAGGTAAAATTATCTAGTACACTGATGATTCAACTATAATCTCAACCTCAAACAACTTCTCCAACCTACTTTCAGCTACTCAAAATGCCTTTACAGATACTGAATCCTGGCTAAACAATTCTCACCTTCTACTAAATGCCAAAAAAAACAAAACTTCTATTATTCTCATCAAAAGCACCAGACATAGACTTCAAAATTTATGCTAAAGACAGAACTGAAATAGAAATAGTAAAATCTACCAAAGTAATGGGCATTACAATTCATAATAAACTCACCTTTGAAACACATATCCTCAACACAATAAAGAAAACACACTTTAAACTTGGCAAACTCTGTCGCCATAAGCTTTACATGGACAATGACACCAAAACAAAACTAGCAAGCACCTTACTAATCCCTACCTCACGCTATGGTGGCACCATCTTTACTAACTTTCACTCCTCTCTCAGCACCAAGCTCCAGTCCTGCTACTATAAAATAGCAAAATTTTCTTTAGGAAAGACAAACCTTTCACACCATTGCCAAGCAATAAATGAATTGAAATGGTTGAATTACCCTAATTATCTTTGCTTACCCAACTAATGCTAGCCCACAAACTAATTTCTACACCAAATAACTGTCCAGCACTGTCATCAATACTTCTAAGTTATGTCCCTGCACGCACCCTTCGATCCTCCAGTAAATGACTTCTATGTAACAAAGTCAAATAAAAGAGCTGGGCAATGCCTGTTCTCACACAGCATTGCTAAAAAATGGAACTCCCTACCCTCCCATATTACCCAAACAGACTGCATAAAGAAATTCAAAGTAACATTAAAAACATCTCCTTGACAACCATGAATACCAATGTCAATCAATAAAACCACCATAAACCAGGGCTACTTAATTTGTAAGCCAGCTCCACAATACAAAAAGCCTACCCTGATAGTATTAGCTCTATCACTGCTATCTTCTACCACCATGAGTTTTACTTGTTTGTCATGTGTCATGAAATACCAAAGGAAACACCTCAATTTCCTTGTACTACAATACCAATGGCTATCTAAGTTTTTTAATTCATATTAATAAGTTGTACATTGTATATAAATGTTTTTAACTTCTTTCTCTTCAAACTATATCTGTAAAACCTTAAACCTCTGCTTACTGTTGCTATTTATTTGTATAAAGTTTTTTTACTTTACTTATTTTACTTTTATTGTTAATTGCAGAGCTTTTCTCCCCGGGCCTCCACTGAAAATGGGTCCCAAATCCAGTGGACCTTCCCGGTCAACAAATGTCAATAAATAAATAATAAATAGTAAATAGTGAGCTTCTCCTAGGTATAAGAAAAGAAAATACTCCCTTTGAGTTTTGAGTGAAATGAGGGAAAGACAAAAGAGACAACATAGCAAGAGTGGTTAGAATAGAACAGATTTTTATGGAGAAGCAGTGGGTGGCCAACTCACATTCTTCAGCAGAGAAAGAGTGCCTAGTATCTAAACAACCAGGATAAGAAAGACAGTCCAATAGCTTGAAAAGAGTGGCTAGACAGTTTGCAGCCTGAGAGAGTTGTTTAGAAACATAAGTTAATTTAGCATAATTACTGACTTACAAATGATAATGGACAAAATAATTATCAAGTTCCTGTTTGTCCTGTAGGGCACCTATGCTCTAGTCTGCAACTGGTCTTCCTTAATACTACTAGAGAAGGATTTAACCAAGGTTCTCATGAAGCCAGGTTTACCGGATGGTGCTGAGCTGGGCTGAGTAAGTCAAGCAAAGATAATACCAGAGAATTTTAAGTAGTAATAACTTGATCCATGTCTTCAGACAAAGAGAGTGGGAATGTGTAAATAGCAGAAAGAAAAAAGTCAATAGAAGTTGCAAAGGTCTTTTGACATAAAGCTAAAAAATCAGCATCAGAAAAACAAAGAACAGCAGAAGTAATAACAAAACTAGTAAAAGAATGATCAGACCACATCACAGGGCTGATCAAAAAGTTAGATACAGAAATGGCAGTTGGAAAACAAGATCAAGAACATCCCTTGAAGGTGCATTAAAGAATCAATGTACTGACCAGATCCATTCATTATAGATAAAACCTCTTAAACAAAAGTGATAGAAATATCATGCGTCCTGATGTTAAAATCACTAATAATATCCAAAGTGGATATGATAGTACATTACATAAGAAAAAGTCTACCAGTTCTTTCAAAACCTGTCAGTAATTACATGGAGGTCAGTATACAATAAGACATCCGTGTGATGAAAAAAGACTTAAGGCAAATTCATACAAGCTGTATGAACCCATCAAAATGTGACTAAACATCAAACTATCATAGTAGATAATAGCAACAACACTTTCTATATGAGTTGGTCAAAAATTATGGAAAATCTTAAATCCAGATAGAACAAGAGCAAAAAGAATAGGGCCTTAGTTATCAAGCATGGTCTCTGTAACAAAAGCTACGGCTGAGATACAAAATACATCAGATAGGATAGCTATCTTGTTCACAACAGAGTGTGCATTGAAATAAGCAACACGTATTGCAGGCTTACCAGCAGAAGTATTAAGTAATGGAACCAGATGTTAAAACACATTGCCTATGAACAGGTCTAGGAAGTGTTAAATTACATCTCTCAATAACAACAGGAATATTGTCATAACCAGCATAAGAATTAAAACAAGTTGGTAAGTGGTGATACCTTGCCTATGTCTTCTACTAATACCAAGTTTTTTACAGTAGGTGTCAGCAGTAGAAGAAAGCAGAGATTTAGCAAAAGGACAAAGAGATAAAAGCTGGTCCAAAGACTACAGAATAGCCATAGTAAATAAACTAAAATCAGACTACATAAACATGTACAAATTTGAAAATAGAATTACAAGATCCACACCAGTCTTGAGTGATCGAAACAGTAAATCAATAAAATGTAATAAAATATTGTCCAAGGAAATTCAACAAATTAAAACAAAAACAAATATCAAGTTCCAACAATCCAGTCAAATAATAGAAGATAAGGGTTGAAATAGGTCCAGTGTGCCTAAATTATCAGTGTAGTCCAAATAAAAAGGCAACAAATCCAAAAACAGAAAAAACGGACTCCTTGTACCAGCAGGAAAGACAAATCCAAACATGTTCTTAACGCGTTTTTATTTTAAAGTGCAAAAGCGTTTTCGCCACGTACCAACGTAGCTTCTTCAGAGAATTACAAAAACTTTAACTTTGCTACCACTTTTGTATGTAAAATTAGAGGAAGTGACATCACTGGAAATGAACGAAATAAGAAAATGAAATATATTAAAATACTTAAAAAAGTTTAAAATAAAATGCATAACTCCATAATTTGACTATTAATAAACAATTAGTCAAAATATATATGTATCAAGTATTTACAACAATTAAAAACTCATATAATATTGATATTTATTAAATACTAAAAAACTTTTCAACTTTCCGACAGCATAAGGTATTTTAATCAGTAACTAGTGCTGGTCGGCTTTAACCTTTAATACAAAGTTAAATAACACACCACTTACATAATAAAATAAATTAGAAAGGAACAGTATTGAACCTTAACAATATCCAAAAATAACCCTAGTAGTTATCAATACAAAAAACTACTATAAATAGTACTGAAGAGTACTATAAGTAGTCACTACACAAGTGTCATGCAAAAATGTTATCTTAAATAACTCCTCATTTTTAAAACTGAGGAGATATTACAGTGCTCATTAAGACCTGGGTGGCTGAAAGCATCAGTTCTCAGTTGCCACTCAAGTTCACATAACTCTAAAAATAGTGGAGTAGGTCCCCCCCGGATATTGCTATTAATCTGGTCAATGGCCATGAATGTGAAAGAGTGGCCTGGATGACAATCAATGTGTTTTGCTAGAGCGTTAGTGTCCTTATTTTTCTTAATAGCATACATATGCTCATAGACACGGTCGCGTAACCTGCGATCGGTCTTTCCAATGTAAAATGAGGCACAACACTCGCAAAAAGCTACATATACTATAGACCTACTTTCACAGTTTAGTGGGTATTTAATCACATACTTTTTGTCCCTGATTTTAAAAGTTTGACCAGTTTCATTTTATAACACCAAGTGCAACAGTTACAAGCATACATCCCTAGACGTCTATTAAACCGTGTATTGGAATTGTCTCTTTGAAGGAGTTCTTTTAGATTAGAATTCCTCTTAAATACAAAGTTTGGGAAAAGACCTAGCTTTTCTGAAAACCCTGGAGTACTCAAGATATATTGCCAGTTTTTTTGAATGATTGGAATAGTCGACCCTGAATTGAAATTGTATGTAATGATATAACTTATAGCAAAATCACGTCTAAGTTCAGGACCTGTGTTGACTTCAATAACTTGAGTGTTTTGTGTTTGTGGCATTGGTGAATCAACCAAGTCAAGTGTCAAATCATGGTTTATTTGCCAAAGAATAGGCTTGTAGAAACCGTTAGTTCTCTTAGTTGTTACTTCAAAAATTAGATCATCCACTAACTTTTTAGGATAGTCCCTGTTAAGGAACATTTCGCGGAGCAAATCACATTCATTAAGGAAGTCCAAATAGTTACTGCACATCCTTCCTGCTCTCACCAGCTGGCCCTTCACAATAGATTTCTTTTGTCTGAGAGGGTGGAAACTGGAAAAATGCAGGAAGGAATTGCAGTATGTTGGCTTCCTAAAAATACTAGACGTATAAGTATTAAGTCTATCGTCCTTCCTTAATTTCACGTCCAAGTAGTCAATTTCAGTCTCTGAAAATTTGGACGTAAATTTCAAAAACTCCGTTGTATTATTTAAGAAATCAACAAACTGATTGGCTTCTGTTGCATTACCATCAAATAAAATGAAAACATCGTCAAGGTATCTCGTATAAAATTTTACAAAACACAGGTATTCACTTGAAGGGAAAAGAAAATTCTTTTCCCAAAATCCCATAAAGAAGTTCGCAACTGATGCTCCACAGGGGGAGCCCATTGCGACTCCCTGTTTTTGCAAGAAAAACTTCTTGTCAAAAAGAAAATAGTTTGATGTAAGAACTATGTCCAAAATCTCAGTTACAAGATCTATTTCTATTTTTGGCACCCCAAAGTCAGCAAGTATTAACCCTATCCATTCCAGTGCTTCCTGGTGTGGAATGGAAGTGTACAAGTCCACGACGTCAATCGTGAGAAAATTGTACACAGGGTTAAAAGGCAAGTTGTTGATGTTAGTCAAAAAATTCCATGAGTCTTTACAGACCCCACATAGGTTTTTAACATATTTTGTTAAAATACTGTCAACCAATTTAGCACAAGGGTACGTCATGGATGAACGACCATCAACAAGAGCCCTCATGGGAGGATTTTTGAGGTCTTTATGGACCTTGGGGATGCCAAACATTACTGGGATTTTTGGCATAGTGATGTCTATAAAGTTATAAGTTTCCAGGTCGATTTTCCCTGCCAAAAATAAATCACGGAAGAGACCTCTCATAAAGGTATGACTTTGGTGGACTTCGTTAAGTGAAGCTGCAGAATAAGCAGGTGTCATAAGGACCTCAAGCATTTTTTCAGTATACATGGAGTTGTCCATAATGACCAACCCACCTCCCTTATCGGGTTTCATAAGTCTAACTGGAGCGAGACATAATTCATTAAGTAAGTGTAGTTGTTCCTTAGGAGTATTATGTTTTGTTTGAGAGACATTCTGTTTTAAATTAAATGAATGTCTCAAATCAACTTCACAAACTCTTTCAAAAAGTTGTAGAGTAGGATGAAGGGGTGGGTTAAACACACTTGGTATCTTTAAGGTGTCGTGAGGTATTGAATTTTCACTGTTGAAAAGAAGCTTCAGGTTAAGTTTCCGGACGAAACATTTAAGTTCTATGATTTCTTTTGAAATATCGCCATATTTTCCCGGGACAAAAGTATATCCTAAAGCAAGAAGCTCAACAAGTTTATTGTCAATTTTTACCTCACTAAAATTGTAAATCTTAAAATCACCTTTTTGGTTCATAATAATATCTGGAACCACATTAGGTTTGTCTCTTGGGAGATCTTCCGTAGCATAGTCTACTTGAGAAACACAATCATTAATTTCAGAAAAACTATCTGTAAGAATTATGTTTGAACCAGTAAATACTAGTTCCGATTCGTTTTCCTGTTGTGTTGGTTGTAGAAATTGCGTTTGCCTAAAAAACCACTTTGTCCATGTGTTCCGTTTACTTGATTGTGTTTATTACCTGTGTTTTTAGCCTTAAGACCCTTTATTCTATCACTGCGTCTTGGTCCTGTTTCTTCAGGACCTAGCATAGTTTCATCCGATTGAAATTCATCCAACTCAGTAATAGCAGTGTCATTAGATGGTCGTTGACTATGGCTGGCAGTTAAATAAAAAGGCAAGCGTCCAGTCTGGTGGACCCCAGCCATAAACAAACTCTACAACAAAAGGAGGAAGCTACTACAAGATAGAGCAAAATCCTTAAAAGGTAAGACACCCTTGATCACTATAAGTAAAAAACTAAGAGCTCTCATTAAATCATCCAAAGCAAATTTTGAGAGAAAAATAGCTAAAGACTCAAAAGACAATCATAAGGCCTTCTTTAGCTATGTTAGAAACCTGGGAGGAAACTCCCAGATATGCTCAGAACTAGTTCAAAATGATGTGAAGATTACTGATCCTACGGACATTGCCAACATACTGGCTGACAGGTTCAGTGCAAACTCCCCCCCCCTCCCCCCCAAAAGGAGAGATATCTATACCAAATGATTGCAGCCCCCCAAACATCTCCAACGCCCAAGTGAGAACTGCTCTCTCCAAAGCAAAAAACACAGCATCCATGGGACCTGATGGTGTCCCCGGCTGTGTGCTCCACGAACTCAATGAGGAATTAAACCCACAGCTAGGACAGCTGTTTAATCAGAGCCTTACCTCTGGATTACTACCCAGGGAGTGGCGCACTGCAACTGTGGTCCCACTTCACAAAGGCGGTGCCTCCACCGACCCTGGAAATTACCGGCCCATTAGCTTGACAAGCCTTATCTGCAAAGCCATGGAGAGGATCATAATGGACCTCATAAATAAAGACATAGGGAATTTGCAGACTTTGGATCCAACCCAGTTTGGCTTTGTCAAAGGCAGATCATGCCTTTTAAACTTGGTTGACTTTTTCGAAACAGTCACCAAAGCCATTGATGAGGGAAAGGCAGTCCATACAGCCTACCTCGATCTGGCGAAGGCCTTCGATACAATACCCCACTCGGGTATCATTGAAAAACTCATCAGCTTAAATATTAACCCATACATCACAAGATGGGTTGCAAACTGGCTGAGTGACAGAACCCACAGGGTCAGAGTTGCTGGTGCCATGTCAGACTCAGAGCCTGTCACAAGTGGTGTCCCACAGGGCTCAGTCCTAGGCCCACTCTTGTTTGGCATCTACTTCTCCGAAGTACAAGCAAACACAGGAGGGTTATGGCTGACAAAGTTTGCAGATGACTGCAAACTGGGCGCCATAGTAGAAAACACATCTGACACAGATATCCTTCAGAAGGGTCTCACAGAAACGGATAACTGGTGCCAGAGCCATTGCCTAAAGTTAAATGCCAAAAAATGCATAGTCATACCCTTCGGGAAAAACAAGGTTACCCCTAGCTACCAAATAGGTGGCAATCCACTGAGCACAGAAGAAGTTATCAGGGACCTGGGGACCCAGGTTGATAGTAGTCTGTCATTCGACACCCATGTAGCTAAAGTAGTTAGGAAGACCTTCTACATTGCCCACCTTATCATGAAGGGATTCTCATCTAGATCAAGGGAGGTCATTGTCTCCCTCTACTCATCACTCATCAGACCAATGATTGAGTACAATGCCCCATTCGGAATGTATCTGACCCGACACTTGCAGCAGCTGGAAAGGCCACAAAAGTTCCTCACCAAAAGGATAAAGGGTCTCAAAATCTGTCCTATGCTGCCCGACTGAAAGAACTCCAGCTCTATTCAGTCGCACCGCTGCTCAGAGGTGACCTTTGCCTAACATACAAGGCCATGTCAAACCCAGATTTGATGAATATGCTTCACCTCAAAAATCTAGATCCATCAGAGCCACAAGGCGGAGACTTAAACCTCGACACGGCTATTAATAGGACGTGCTGGAGGGATAGATTCATCACCCAAAGACTCCCTATGCTGTGGAACAAAATCCCGGTATATGTGAGGCAGAGCACCTCGCTGGCCTTGTTCAAGAGAAATCTTGACCAATGGATGGGAGATCGCAGATATACCCCAGGGATTACCTCAGTGTCACTGCTCGACAGAGGCACAGCAAAATAATGGGTATAGTTCCCCATACTAAAGGGGTGGCGTAAGCCACAAAACTATGGGCTAGGCTTGTAAATGCCCTTGGGCAGATAGCCTAGTATGAACCTATGAACCTATGAACCTATGAAGTATATTGTAAGATATAATATTTACCTTATAGGTGCCTTAGACCTACAAAGTCAAAACGTGAACAAATCAAGTTCATAGCCTTACTCATCTGCACCAAGTGTTAGACAAACTGTTGTAGCCCAAACACAATGTTTTTAAGACCTGTGTGCCTGCAAAAAACATGATAAATTAATAGTGTTTTCAATGCTAAAATATTAACATTAAACTCATAGACTTCGTGCTGTTGAATTTATCCACAGCTAAATAATAAACACACTGTCAACACTAAGAAAACCAAAGATCACATCCAAATAACACGGGTCATATGATGATTATAGAAAAGGTTGGGAGCTGGCTTAATGGTTAAGGTGTTTACCTCACAATCAAGAGGTACAGGCTTTGATTTTCACCAAGAAAAATTGTCTAGGTTTAAAATGGTCCCCAAGGGCAGATAGTCTATTACTTACCTATGAGCCTATGATATTACTGTTTAATACAATTTCCTTCCTTTATACAATAACTATTGTAGTCTATAGGTACTAGTTACTAGGCTTGTAGGACAGGGGAACATCGAGGATCATAGCACTGTCTGGTTAAATCACTTGCTTAGGAAAAGGGCATACATATGAGGCAAAATCAAAGATGTTTTACAAACCTGGACACTGATAACAACAGAATACTCTAAATCACTTAAAAAGTTAACAGAACAACAGGATTTTAATCAGCATATATGTTTGTGAAACACAAAAGCTGTGAAACTGTAATAAATAACTGTAATCATCAGTGATTTAAAAATAAAAAGCCTAGCAGCTGGTGTACAGGATTAAGGCTGTTGCCTGCTGTAACCACTGTACAGGGTTTGATCCTGAGCAACTCACTTAACTAAACTATTCATTGTCCTAAGAGAGAGATGGTAGCAGTTAACAAACACTCCAACTCCATGTTTGAATTGAATGATTAACTGAATGTAGGTTACATTTCTTGGGGACATCTCACACATGCATACACAAACATACTGTTCTGAAAAGAAAATCAATCTCTCTGCTGACAAAACACATAATTAAGCTGTCTTTGCTACCTGGTCAATGTTTGTTGTTTCAGAAATCTATTCTGCTGTGAGAGAGAGATTAAATTGTGCACCAGTCTAGGAAGAACTTCACAATGCTGCTGCAAAAAGTCCAGAAACTCCATTCTGAATTTTTAAAAGCAGCCGCATAATTAAATCATGCACCCTTTCCTGGGAAAGTCTTTAATTTGCTGCGCATACTAGCTCCACTGTCATTGGCTCTGTCAAATGAAAGAGGCCAGAGCTGCATACTGAGCAGAAAATAGTTTTTTACCCAGAATTAGTCATTTGGACACTGAATAGCATTTTAATGTTGTAGAAAACTTTTTTTTTAATTAATTGTCTGACCAGGTTCCGCACCCAGCAAATGGCTCTAGGATGCTGCCTAGGTCACCTTTTGCTAGAACTGGCCCTGTATATGTATGAATAGTCTCACTTCAGACAACCTCCCAGCTTCCTATTATTCTTTACCCTGATGCTGTGGTCATCTATGGACCACAGTCATTCCACTTAATATTAAATCACTTCCACAAGATCTTCTGATTTTAGCAAGATGCTTTTTCTAAATACCCCAAATTTACATTAATGCTGTTTTGTTCTCCATAAAACCTTAAATCTGCTACATCCAAACTCTCCATCTTTGACAATCACAAAAATCCTCTTGAAACGACCTCATTATTCAAATGCTTAGGTCATTGGTGTAGTCAAAATATATCAACTTATTTACCTATCCACAGTGCCTGAGCTCTAACACAACAAACTTTGTTCTGAGCTTCAAAGATCTCACACTTCTTATCTCCATCCTTTCAATTTACTAATTTAGCATATTTTTCATGTATTAATTTAATATTTTATTATATTTAAGTACTTGAGAGCTATAATGTAGCTTATTTAAAACATTTATAATATCTAAGGATGACCATCCTTCTTCACCCAGGCATGTAGTCATTGCTCAACCAATCAACACCTTCATGTGTCTTAATGAGCTTATACAATTAATTCAGGAAATAGTATATAACTTTCTGAAGTATACTCATTGTATGTGAAAAAATATAGTAGCATGTAATCCCCTTTAAATGCTTAAAATGCAAATTCAAGTAATTCAAGTAAAGAAGCTATGAGAATAATTCATTTTGTACTATTTGTAGCATAGGTTCATAGGTTCATATGAGGTTACTAGGCTAATGGCCCCAGGGCCTTTACAAGCCTAGCTGTGTAAAAAACCTGTGTACCCTAAATGACCATAGTTAGATACTCGTTAGCAGAGCATGATCAGCACCGACTACCTCACGGACAGGGGTATCCGATTTACTGACTCTTCCAGTTCTTTTGGTATAAGCTCACAGAAAATCATATATTTTTTTAGCATTTTAAAAGGAATGATGTAATTTAAAAATCGACTGCCAATCATTAGCGGACCGGAGTTCTGCTGTGGCGACCCCTAAACAGGAAAAGCCGAAAAGACAAACAAACAAAAGGAATGATGTAATTACAGTTTGAATGATTAACTGATGTAGTTTACAGTTCTTGGGGCCAGCTGACTTTGTGGGATGTAAAACATTAAATCCAAAAGTGTTCCATGTACCTCTGAGATAAATTAAACCTTGAATAACTGCTATATTTGCTTTACTTTAAATGGCAAAACTGTAAACAATATCATACTAGCAATAAAGGAAGGCAGGAAGTGGGAAGGCTGAGCAATTGTGATTAAATCACAACGCTAGACCACAAATATCTACACATGGAATGAGAGTTGTCCAATGTGCAAGAATGATTCTTGCCTTCATGCCATATTTTAAAAATCATTTTTTTACCTTACTGACATTTATCAGGGCTTGTGATCTTTTAGCGAATCTCAAAATCCCCTAGGATCTCCAGAGCGTCACTGAAGCACATGAACAGTGGGAATGCGATAGCACCAAATCATAACAAAATGACTGAAGAAGTCAAGCAGTGAAGTTATAACAAATCAAGTCATTGAAGTTAGTTCTCAATAACAGGCATAGTTCTTTGTGTATATAAGTTGCACCTATAGGTTTGATAAGATATCAAGGTAACATATTTGTATATATTTCTGAATATAAACTGTATTCTTCATAGGCTTGAAATGTGAGACTGTAACTTGTATGTTAATACAATATGTTTGTGCATATACTGTAACTTGCTTGTCTTTATCTGTTTGCAAGTTTGGAGCTTTTCTCCCCAGGCCTCCACTGAAAATGGACATGTATCCAGTCAGACTATCCCGGTCAACAAATGTAAAATAAAAGAAAGAAATAAAAGGAAAGAAAGAAAGAAAGAAAGAAAGAAAGAAAGAAAGAAAGAAAGAAAGAAATTCTTTAGGGCATAATAAAATGAAGTCTTTTTCTTAAGCCTTGAACATCAATCTGTTGTGTAATTGTAAATCACAAATATGTGGACAAGCAAAGCAGCAAGTAAATGGAAGTCCCAGATACAATTAATGTTGATAGTACAAAATAAATGTGCAGCTTGATAGAAGCAAATAGCAAATTATGCAAGCAGTTATGAATGGAAAAAATGAAGACAAGTACTCCCCTTGTTCATACTCTAGCAAATTACATGTCCACAGCTTCTTACTAGAAATGAAACAATTAATGGTGATAATTTGCCATAAAATAACTTCAGGATGCTTCATATTTTTTAAACATCTTTATTAATATCACATATTACATCGTGACATTACTACATATTTAACTATAAAACAGAAAATAGACAACTACAAAGATTTTTTTCTTTTCATGCAACTGCGGTGGTGGTGCTGTGGTAGCGTTGTCGCCTCACCGTAAGATGTTGTCCTGTTCAATTCTCAGCTAAAACGTCTTCTGTGTGGAGACATGCATGAATGGGTGTACCTTTGTTGAAGGTTGTGCATCAGGGCTGGCAACTCGGCATGTAAAAATCTACTGCCAATCATTAACGGACCGGAGTTCCACTGTCGCAACCCCTAACCGGGAAAAGCCGAAAGATACAACATACATATATGATTGCTTTCTTTACAATTATTATTAAATAGATTTCCCAAGTTCTGCTTTCCCTGAAATATCACTACTCCTCCTGAATATTATTCTCTATGGATTGTTTCCACAGATTCCATTTATTTCTATGCAGTTTATTTATCTTTTCTAAAGATCCCACTTCCAATTATTTTTCTCTTCTACAACATTCATTATAATTATGTCACACTTGGTTTAGTTTTATTTCCATTTTCTATTAATTGCTTTTTTGGCAGCCAACAGCATTCAACTTAGTAGGGCCTTGGTATGACTAGGTAACTCAGTTTTATATCCCAGCTCAAATAATCATCTCCTTAATTACAGTAATTTGACCCCCCAGTATTTCTGACAAAGTACCCTGAAGAGAGTTTCTAAAATCTACAAACTCATTGCTTTCTCAAAATATATGTTCCCAAGTATCACTCTCTTTGCATGTTGCCATTGTAAGTTGGTATTAGAGTAAGGACTAAGAAAAGGCGTAGACTTAGTGCTCTGTCTGTGTGGTTATGCACTGTGTGTGTGTGTGTGTGTGTGTGTGTGTGTGTGTGTGTGTGTGTGTGTGTGTGTGTGTGTGTGTGTGTGTGTGTGTGTGTGTGTGTGTGTGTGTGTGTGTGTGTGTGTGTGTGTGTGTGCGTGCGTGCATGCGTGTGTGCGTGCATGCATGCATGTGTGCGCATGTGTGTGCGTGTGTGTGTGCGCGCATGCGTGCGTGTGTGCTTGTGTGTGCGTATGTGCATGTGTGTGTGTGTGCGTGTGTGTGCATGTGTGTGTGTGTGTGTGTGTGTGTGTGTGTGTGTGTGTGTGTGTGTGTGTGTGTGTGTGTGTGTGTGTGTGCATGTGTGCATGTGTGCATGTGTGTGTGTGTGATTACCTTGTGTGGTGGTACAGCTAGGGATAAGTGTTTGTAAGGTACTGTGTAGGGTGAAGGTTAGAGGTAGGGTGAGGGTTTGAGGCACGGTTAGGATTATCACACATGATTACAGTGGTACAAGGGGGAACCCACATGGATCCAGTGATTAATAAATTCATTCGACTTAATGTACCAAATTCTTAAAGACAAAGCCTATAAGCCTTCATCATTTTCTATATACATCCCAAGCCCTTCTGCATGCTTGCAGCACTGATCCTCTTTTGTACCAGTGTCTTGCTCTTTTATTTTTTATCCAGCCTGTCATCATCATCAGTTCTAGCTTCACCTCTTTGGATCTCCTGCAAACTTCACCCTATGGCAACAAATATAACCACTATCTCACTTCACACTACTTGTTCATATTGTCTAGCATTTCAACTCCATTGTTTTACTTATGTCCTCTGTTTTAAATCCATCACTTTTTTTTTCTGAATGAGTTTTTATACCAGCTATATAACACTCTCCATTGCAGGTCCCCCAGATGGTGGTGTTTTCCTGTGGGTTGTAAACATCCCCTAATCTTCTCTCCATATCCCTTCTCCTCAATACTTCAGTTTTGTTATTCTAGCTGTTCCTCATTCTCACTATTTCCTTTTGCCCCTGCTTTCTCTCAAGTCCTGATCATTTTTCTGCTATTCTCCTTTGTTATCTTTGTCTAATTCCATACAGCTCTCTTTTCAGTCTAACAAGACTCCTCCCATTCTCTGCTCCATCTTTTCCTGATATGATCCTTCAAGCTCTCATGTTTGCTAAGCACATTTCACCAAATCATCCTGCCATTTCACATCCTCAGTTTCCCTAAACTACTCCCCCATCCCATCCTTGCAAGGATCTTTCTATCTTTTCATCTGTGTTCTGCAACATTTCTGTATCACCGTCCTTCCATGTCCTCTCAGTCTCCACATCCCAACATGTCCAACCATGACCCACCAGTCTTCTAATATTATCCGTTACTTGCTTCACCCTTTGTGTATACCATGTATCTCCTCACATCCTGCTCCCTAAGTCCCACTTTACTCAAACAGAGAAATAAACATTTTATTTAGATTTAAGTGCAAGCTCATGGTTTTGACAAATAAAAGAGCTATCAAAAGTTCAAGGTTGTGTACTTTTAACTAACTAGGTAAATGCTGGTATTGGTGAGGCACTGCCAGGCATTCATATAACAACCCTTTAAATTAAGTATAGGTCAGAAGAAATAAAAAAAAAATCCAGTGTTCAAGAGTTAAAAGTAAATAATATGTTTGAAAGATAAATATATGGAAAATGTGCTGCTAGTAGTAAGTTAAAATCAGATTAAACAAAAATCAAATCCATTCAGAAAATGTCCTTAGATGATTCAAAAAACAAAAAAGAAATGGAAGATTTTTGGATATTACACTAAACTAAACACATCAGACATTTCTGCACCATGGGGATTGTGATAACTCAGTTAACATTCTTAAACAAAGGCTAAGACAAGTCATTTTCTTAAATATGATACAAAGAAATCCCTTCTCAGTAGATACCTTTAAAAAGGACCTGGTGCACCTTTGCTGCAAAATTGTCCTCACTTAAAAAAAAGCAAAGGCAGAAACACTGCAAAAACATATTCAAGTAGAGAAGTAAATGCTAGCCACTCAGCTCAGTCTGGAAAGATTTTTGCCAGTTGGTTTAAGGGCAACAGGTTCTAATAGAGTTTGATTATAAACTACAACAGATCATTCTTAGTAAGCAAAGATTTCAAAGATTATTAGTGTATGTGCTAAATTATCAAACTAAAATTAGTTACGAACCGGAAATCTATGAGATATATATATATATATATATATATATATATATATATATATATGTGTGTGTGTGTGTGTGTGTGTGTGTGTGTGTGTGTGTGTGTGTGTGTGTGTGTGTGTGTGTGTGCATAGAGAGAGAGAGAGAGAGAGAGAGAGAAAGAGAGAATATGCACTCACACCAGTGTACAAGAACAAAGGGGACATCCACAACTGTGGGCAGTACACAGGCAATTTTTTGCTGATCGAGGAGTACGGTGTTTGTCTTTTTGGATTTTGGGTTGTTTGCCTTATTGTGGAGTTGGGTTCTCCCCGGTGGTTCTCCGTGCCTGCTTGCTGTGGTTCTTCGTGTTTTTTCAGTATTTTCAGCTTTCCTTGGTTGTGGCAGTACACAGGCATCAAACTCCTACCACACTGCATGAAAGTTCTGGAGAGGGTGATTGATAAACGATTATGCAGAGTAGGGGAATGTAATATGGGAGATGAGCAGTTTGGATTCAGATCAGGATGCAGCACAATTGATCTGATGTTTGCATTGAGACAGATACTTGAGAAGAAGCTAGAGACGAGGAAAGAGTCTAACTGTGCATTCCTTGAGTTGGAGAAAGCATATGACAAGGTCCCAAGAAAGCTGATTTGGACAGTACTGCAGTAGTTTGAAGCCACAGAAACTTTGGTAGAATTAGTGCAGGCTATGTACAAGAACACAATGACTCACGTACGAACAGTATTCGGCCTCACAGAGGGGTTCCCAGTGGGAGTGGGTGTACATCAGGGTTCATCTCTGAGCCCAGTGCTGTTCATACTGGTGATGGATTACATTAGCAAACAGGTTGGAGGGGACGGATCAACAAAGCTGCTGTATGCAGACAATGTGGCAGTACAGGTAGACTCTGAGTTAGAACTTCAGCAAAGAATAGGAGAATGGAATGCAAATCTGAAGGCACATGGGATGAAATTAAGCACGGATAATATGGTGGTAATGGCAGAAATCAGAAGAAGCTGAGAATAGAGATAGAAGGGAAGATAGTGGAACAGGTAAACAGCTTCAGGTAAATGGGAGGGGTGGTTGAGGTGAAGGGAAGTCTGAATGAAGAGGTCAAAGCTAGAATCAAAGGAGCTGCAGACAACTGGCATAGAGTATCAGGTGTAGTCTATGACAGAAGAATGCCAAAGAAGCTGAAAAGTAAGGTGTACAAGACATTGGTGCGACCAGTACTACTGTATGGTACAGAAACCTGGGCAGTAAAGGTAGAACAGTTGAAGAAGCTAGAGGTGATGGAAATGAGCTGCCTGAGAAAGGTGGTAGGATGCAAACTGTGGGACAGATGACAAAATGAGGACATAAGAACAGAAGCAAAAGTAGCTCCAAATGCAGAAAAGATCAAAGAGAACAGGTTTGTGTAGAAAAGCAGAAGACAGTCTGGTGAGGAAGATTTGGGACAGACAGGAAGAAGGTAAGAGGAAGTGAGGACATCCAGCAAAGAGGTGGATGCATTGTGTGAAAGGAGATCTGCAACAGTCAGGCATAAGTGTTGAAGAAGGCAGGAGTGTGGCACTGAATCGAGAGAGTTGGTGACAGTTAACACGATACCTCGACATCATGTAGAAAAATGGGAAAAGGGGGCTGATGATGATATATATGGGTCTACACTTGACCTAAAACTCATTTGACTGACACCCAATTGACCTAAATTTCATTTGACTGACAACTCATTTGAATGACTCCCATTTCACCGACAGTTAATATGTACCCCGGGATTCATGAAGCTTGTGCCAGGCGCTGGAGTAGCGTCGGCAATCTAGTGCCAAATATGGCTGCCGAGCGATTCAGGTATGAGCTGTTTCATGTGCACTACCAGCGGATGCCAGAGCTGCGCAGCTCCCAGTGCATGTATGCTAACGTGTAGCATGCAAATGAAGGAATATAGAGATTCATGAAGTGGTGCAGGCATAGCGTAAGCATGAAGAAATGTAAACCAAAAAAATGGTTTACATTTTTTCAAACATAAAATCGGAGTCATGAAAGAGGACCAAACACGTACTATAATGTTAATATATGCCAGTGGCTAAATATATAGCCAATGGCATAAAAAAACATGTACAACACATAAAAAATAACATTTAATGTCATGGCCACACTAACGCAAAGTAAAACCGCAGTGCATTGGTGCGCAAATGGGATCACAAGGAAAATATATTTAGATGTCATAAAACTGCAATGTAACACAATTCATGAATTCCCCATAATAGTCAATGGCATGCATGCTACACCACAACCATGGCGCAAGAGTTACTAAGGGTCTGTGACAGTGCTCTGCGCGGTAACTAGGAATTAGTCGTCTATGCCATGCAAATGAATCAAGTAATACTGAATTGCAAACACCCCGCCGGCGTAAGGATGTATCACACGATGTAGCAGTACAACACCGAGGAGTGGCCTGGAGGTAAACATGACATCAAGAGAGGGGTGCGCCACCGTAGCTGTAAGCACATTGGATCATTGCTAATCCGGGTTGTCTGTTGCGAAGCAAAGCCGCAGGATAGGGGTGTGGAAGTAGCCATAGCTTTGCTTAGCTGAGAGCACAGACGGTAACCAAAAGTGCATGTGAACATGGATGAAAACGTGCTCGAAACCTGGTAAATGGCTGTGCATGGCACGCACCACAGCTGAAACAGGAAGGATACGGGAAGACAATAAGGAAATGCTGCAGCATGGTAATTGGAGTACAAATGAGTAATTAACACCTAGGAACTCACAGTGGGCTATAGACAACAGCTAACAAGGCTGCTAGCAGCTACCTGCAGAACAGGAAAGGGGAGGTGCCGTACAGCAAAGAAAAGAGAACTGTCACAGCAGAACAAAGCAAACTTGCAGTAGAAAAACTACATAACACATTTCCCAACACAATCCTGGGTTGTGAAAGTACAAAACAAGAAAACCGGCAACTGGATGCATGCCTGACAATGGGAGGGGAATCGGGTTGAAAAGGGAAGTAAAGGGCAATAGATGAATCATGGCAGCCAAGCGTAAGTCAACACCAAAGGCCCCACAATAGCAGTACCTGCTGTAAAACCAATAATTAAGATACCCCACAGCTGGAATTGCACATACACACCCAATTACACCAGCCATTGCACAATAGTTTAAGGTGTGAAAGCCCCACACACACTTGTGTATTCCCAGACACTCTGCAGCATTGGTGTATACAGATGGGGAACTTTTAAAATGTACATGTTAGGGGCTGCCATAGCTTTGATTCACCAGCATGTGTTGGAGACTGACGGTGGTGTGGAGGATGATGCTGACAACCATCTCAGGCACCAGAGGAGGAAAAGAGTGTTCAGACCCAGGGTAACCTACCAGAGGCTACATGATCTGGAGTTAGTAGAGCATTATAGGGTGGACATGGACACCATACAGCAACTTGTTGAGCTGTGCCGGCCACGCCTCAGAGCCAGAAGTAACAGAGGCGAACCCATCCCAGTGGACACGAAGGTATGTGTAAGCTTGAGAATACTAGCCACAGGTACCTTACAAAGGCCAACTGGGGATATCGTGGGGATCTCATAGGCATAAGCATCTAGGGTAGTCCACCAGTTCCTGGATGCCATGTTACAATATGCCAATAAGCACATATACTTCCCCCGAACGCAGGAGGAGTTGGCCAGCAATATGCATCTCTTCCACCGTGTGGCAGACTACCCGGAGGTACTGGGTGCAATAGATTGCATGCACATACAATTCAAGTCACCACCCAGTGAGCAGGGTAGGCACTACATAAACCACAAGGGATACCCCTCCATCAACTGCCAGTTCATGTGCAATGCCCAGGGCATTCTCATGGATGTGTGTGCTGGCAACGCTGGAAGTTATCACGACTCCCACATCTGGCATGCCTCACAGCTGCATCAGGTATTTGCCAGGGGGGACATCCCATATGGCCACCTGGTGGGGGATGCTGGCTATGCACTGGAACTGTGGATGATGACTCCCATCAGAAGTGCACACACAGCTATGCATAAACGCCATAATGAGGCACACGCAGAAACCAGAATCATCATAGAGCACGTGTTTGGGATGTTGAAATCACGGTTCCGTTGCTTGGACATATCTGGTGGAGCCTTGCAGTACTCTCCAGGCACGTGTGCCCACATCTTCATAGCATGTGCCATGCTACACAATATGATCCTGCGGAAACAGCTGCAGCAGGGACAGAATGGTGAAGGCCCTCGCAGCCCACCACCATTGCCAAGGGGCCCACAGGCACAGAGATACTCAGACCATGAACACTCTGTTCTAGCCCCAGTAGGCAGATGGAGACATGCCCAGTATGCCCATGCCTTGGCAAAGAGGGAATGTATAGCACATACACTGACAGTGTAGGCACTCATAGACTGACACCCTTCTCCACCTGCACACACAGCAAACATGGATGGCACACACACACGACCACCTGTAAATTGTCATGTATAGGTGGTCTACTGTGTGCATCCTACATAGGTAGCTCTCAACTATTGTACACACAACTGCCATTGGCACAAGGTAAGTCAATACCTGAACAGTAAATTAAGCTATCAGCATGTGTCTATACTGTATGCAGAGGTTCATAGATACATAGGTAGGTACATGCCTAACTGCCCGAGGCCACTCATAAGCATAGGCAAAAAGTGTCTGCTGTCGCCACCCCATCGATTAACTAACTGTCCCTCTGTGGAGCAGAGCCAATTGCGGGATCCCTGGGGTGTATCCACTGTTCCTCACCCACTCTGCAAGGATTCCCTGGAGTGTTAGTGAGGGGTTTTGTATAATGTAATCAGGGATGTAGTTCCAAATAATGGGGAGTATCCATGACAGGAATCTTCTCAGATGTTTACATGTTACATAGTATACCTTAAACACAGCTTACATATATAGGTAGTGTTCCACAGAATAATAAACATGTGGAACACACAACCGCTAAAATGTGCGTTAATCACCCTTGCACTACCAGTGCCTGCTCTGAGAGGTAAAATACCACTGCCAGGATTAGAACACGCAAACATGTACACAATCTTTACAATAACATACCACTAAGCTACCTGAGATGTACCAATGGCAGTTGTGTATACTGACAGGATAAAACACAAAAGGTAGGAATGTGTGGAAATAGGACAAACTGGCATGTACCCAATGAAAGGAGAGAGAGATATGTCGATATATGGAGATATACATATATATGTAGATATATAGATAGGTTAACAAGATCTACATAACCATGGAGGTACATATAAATGGGATAGCTACCACATACCGACTGCTTGACATACCGATGCATGTAATCACGAGGCTTAAAGCCCGAAAGAACTCAGTACTGAAACACCAGATGCGCAAGGTTTAAAATCACGATGTTAAGGGACAGTTAGTCAGTACTTCTGGTGTTGCGGTTCAGGTAGGTTACTGTGTGTAAGTGTGTTTCTGAGGGATGTAGTGTGTGTAAGTGTGTGTTCTGAGTGTGGTGTGTGCTCCTGGGGGACTGTAATGTGTGGGTGTGGGTTAGCTTTGTCCGTCTGTTTGCGCGATCTAGGAAGTAGAATATTAAAGTAGGGAGGGGTGTGGGGAGCACAGACACCCACATGGGGGGTGTAGGGGGGCTTGCCCACCTGCTCATACATAGTGTAGGATGGTTTGTTTGGATGTGGTGGGTAGCAGTGTGTCTGTGTGTGTGCGTTCCATGTTCGTGTTACTTTCGCAAGTTACTGTCGCTGTCGGTAATGTGGGGTACGGAAGTCTGGGCCCGGTACTGAGGGCGTCGAACTGTGTGATTTCGGGATTCCATAGGTATCCTGTATACAGCGGTTGAAGTGTTCATATATGAGCATAACATGGACCATAGCAACCACACATTCCACCATGACCAAACTTTATGAACAAAGGATATGGAGAGTATATGCCTATACACTATTACAAATATGTGCTATGGACATGAGCCAATGATAGGGTTACCACCTGTCCCACTTTTTGAGGGACAGTCCCTCTTTGGGCAGTTGTGTCCTGACCAAATATATTAAACGTGGCAAATGTCCTGAGATTGTAGGACATAATTATGTCCCATATGTAATGTAATAGTTGCATACAATCGTTGTTTCTATATCTAAAATACCTACATGTTACAAGAAACAGGATAAGCAACTAAACTGCTACAAGAATAATCTTATAGTTAGGCAAGAAAGGAAAGTTCTATCCCTTGTACTGACTGTGGGTTTGTGTTGGCCTGTAAAATCTGATGTGTGTCCCGAAAATGTCCCACTATGGCCATATGAAAAGGTGGCAACCCTAGCCAAAGAGGGTCAGTCATCAACACAACTACAATGACTGCAAATACTTATGACAGAAATACACAGCTTTCATGTAGCAACACTTTATCACATTCCGATGTATTGCCGAAAGGATTCAAGGACTAACATCACCTGCATGCTATACAGGAACCACTTAATAGTGCCTTAATGAATCAGCCTGCAATTACCATAGTATTAGTCCACCAAAGGATAGGTGTTCAAATAGGGAAGAAACCCTCACGCACATATCGATTATGTAGAAAAGCAGTTCCTACACACCTGCATCTGCCATGCACACCCACAAACATCAGCCCACACCCAAACAAATTACAATACACACTGTAATAACATCACAAATCATTCACTCACTGTACAACATCTGCAGAAGCCTTAACATAACTTGTCAGAGACACACTAACATGGCCCTATGTGAAATAGTTGCTGTTATACAATGGAACAGCTGCTGATGTTACAGGGTTTGTTTGCACTAATCCCATTTCAGAGGGTTGTGTGTACACCGGGAAGAGTTACCAATTACTGAGTAACAGCACAGTATGATACACATGTACACCAAATCAAGGATGTCTGGTGAGCACACTTTAAACCACATAATAATTCATGCATAGCCATACAGCCTTGAGCTGCCCAAACATCCTTGCCAGACTGAAACATCTGCAGAACTATCAGGTACAAACAAACCCTGCATAAGTAGCATTGCTCTGAAATATAACAGCTGTACTCACATGTAGAACAACATAGTCTAGCCATTACACACAATCCACGGGAGTCATGAAGCTACTATATCTCTGTCTGTCTCCATATAGCTGTTGAAATACATCACAAACAACACATCCAGGCCGTCTTCCTCGAAAGTAAGGCAAATGGACAATGCCCAAAAGGAGTACTCAGTTATACACCACTGTTGCCATGGTATCGGCTAATGGAGTAGCTGCACAGCTGATGTGCATCTAATTAACTACTTTGGAACACCAATTGGTGGTCAGGATAGCACGTTACCGATATTTAACTAGAAAAGGATGGCTTATCACACATTCAAACCATTCACATATACTAGCAGAACGTTACAAAGAAGATTGAAACACAAACTGAAAAGGATTGAATCAACAGTCAACGACACCTCGGGTTACTAATAAGGTATGTAGAATATTCAGTATGTCTGTGTATTTAGTACCTGTTCTGTAATATTTAAAGTGTACGCAATCCATATAGTGGAAACAGTTATCTTGTAGTGATGTATTGTTGAGCATAGTAATGCTTGTAATATTTATGTGTGTACTGCTGTAGGTCACAAGGCAAACACCGCATACACCACAAGGGATGCTATATAAGGGCTTTTAACACAAATATTCCTCACCAGCCTCTGTCAGTGGCAGGACTGGTCCAACAAGTATGTGCTATAACAGGGGATAATATATGTTGATATATTGTAACAGTAGGCATATGTATGGATGTATTACTGAGAATAACATGTCGAAGGTTGGCCCACTGTGCAATTATGATTTGCATTGTGGGATATTGTGCCAATAACTGTGTAATGTACAGTATTGTAGGCAGATATGTATTACAAGTTACATAGCATTACTGTTATGTTAGGCAAACATTAGTTATGTCTACTGGCATTTACAATACACAATAACAGGATACATATGACTTGTAGTCACCCGACAGTTTATCAGCATGATAGCAAAGTAAAATGGAAGAGCTAGTTAACTATCCATGTACATAAGACATGTAATAACTGCAAAGGTAGGAACTAGGCTGTCTTACCAAGGGTATTTATAAGCCTAGCTAGAGTGTGTTGGCTTTCGCCACCCCCATTAGGTTAGTTCCCTGTGCCTCTGAACGGCAGAGTAATTAGTTCCCTGTGTCTCTGTCCAGCAGAGCCCTGCAGTGATCCTCGGGGTACATGTCTGTCTCCCATCCACATGTCAAGGTTTCCCTTGAAGAGTGCTAGTGAGGGGCCCTGCCTGATGTACATTGGAATCATGCTGCAAAGCATGGAGAGTGTCCGGGTCAGGAATCTATCCATCCAGCACGTCCTAGTCATCATTGTGGTTAGGTGTATATCCCTAGAGCATGTGGCTCCCAGGGGCCTCTGTTTAGGTGGAGCATATCTAGCAATACTGGGTTGGACATGGGCCTTGTATGTCAAGCAGAGATCACCTGTGAGTGTATGGTATGCAACCAAGCACAGCTGGAGTTTCTTAGGTTGGGCTGCATAGGTCATCTGTTTGAGGTCAGTAATCCTCTTTGTGTGGTACTGTTGTGGTCTTCCAAGCTGTTGCAGTTGTCTTGTAAGGTATATCCCAAATGGGGTGTTGTATCCTTTAATGGGTCTAATAAGTCATGAGTAGAGAGGCACAATGGTCTCCTTTGTTCTGGATGCGAACCCATTAGAGATTAGGGGGGCCATGTAGAAGGATATTCTAACCACCTTGTCATTATGGGTATCGAAGGAGAGATTGCTGTCTACTGGGGTTCCCAGATCCCTTATTACATTTTCTGTATGTAGGGGACTAGCACCTATGTGGTAGTCCGCGGGTAATTAGTTATATCCAAAGGGGATGACTATGCACATTTTGGCATTCAGCTTGAGGCCATGATATTGACACCAGGTATCCGTCTCAGTGTGACCATTCCGGAGGGTGACTGTAACAGCTGGGGAAAGAATTATGTCCCCTAGGTTGCAGTCGTCTGCAAACCTTTTCAGCCAAAGCCCTCCTGTGCTTGCCTGTACATCAGAGAATTATATACCAAACATGAGGGGTCCTAGGACTGAGCCCTGGGGGACGCCACTTGTAACTGGTATACAATCGGACCTAGGGTATGCAACTCCCACTGTGTGGGTTCTGTCCATGAGCCACTTTGCAAACCATCACATGACGTAGGGGTTAATGTTCAGACGGATGAGTACGTCGATAATACCAGAATGAGGAATGTTGTTGAAAGCCTTTGAGAGATCTAGGTAGGCTGTGTGGACATCATTACCCTCATCTAATGCCTTGGTAACTGTCTCTAAGAAATCCACTAGGTTTAGGGGGCATGGTCTGCCCTTAACAAAGCCAAACTGGGAGGGGTTAAAGGTTTGGAGGTACCCAATGTCTCTGTGACTGAGATCCATGATGATGTTCTCCATAGCCTTGCAGACCAGGCTAGTCAGGTCTATAGGGCAATAGGTCCCATGGTCCATTCTGGTGCCACCTTTGTGGAGTGGGATAACTGTTGCTGTGTGCCATTCAGATGGCACAAAGCCTGATGTGAGGCTATTATTGAACATGGTACGTAGGTGGGGAGCCAGTACGTTCTGAAGTTCGTGTAAAACGCAGCCTGGGATGTTGTCTGGACCCATGGATGCTGTGATATTGGCTTTAGAGTGTGCAGCTTTTACCTGAGTAGTTGTGAGCACAGGGACTCTGCACTCTTCCTGTATAGATATGGGCCCTTTAGGGGGTGAGAGGGGGGAAAGGTAGCACTGAACCTATCTGCCAGGATGTTGGCAATATCAGTTGGTTCTGTAATGTTCATGCCTTTGTGCTGTAACTCAGAGCAGATCTGGGTGTTGACATCAAGATATTTGACATAGCTATAGAATGCTTTGTGGTTGTTGTTGGAATTAGTGATGGTTCTGTTTTCATAGCTAGCTTTGGAGGATCTTATAGGGGATCTCTCCTTCTTACTGAGGCTGACCAGGAAGCTCCTCCATGCATGGGATTGTACTCTTTTGCAACAGTGTCTTCCTCCTGTTGTACAGTTTGTTTATTGTAGGGGACCACCATATTGGCTTCCTTAATTAGGAGTATAGAGTCTTGGTTCTGTTTGGGATAGCACGATCCATGCACTCGTGTAAGTGCTTATAGAGTGCATTTGTGTAGGATTCAGCAGTTGTAACAGTATTGTTCATCTGCATGGGTGTCACGCGTTCACCACATCTGTCTTAAAAAGCATGAAGTTGGCTTTGTAGACATATTATACTGTGGTTCCCTTAATGGGGGGGTGGGAGCGGGATGTGGATATCAATGGTGTTTAGCTGATGGTCGGATTGGACCAACGAGGAGTTGACTTCAGGTGTGGAACACCGGTCACTCATGTTGGTAATGCCTAGGTCTAGGATATTGTTGCCCCTGGTGGGTGTGTGGATATGTTGATCCAGGGCATTGGTGTTTATGAATTCCAGAAAGTGTTGAGCTAATGAGTTGGTACACGAGTAGTTTTCTCAGTTAATGGTGGGGTAGATTCAGTGAGACTATGTGATGAGTGTGGTGTGGTGCGAATGTTTACCTTCTCCACATGATTGTCAGGGTCAGGCTTGGCTGGAGAGAGCTTTACCTCCAGTTTGGCTAGATAAGTGCATCTCTCACAGGTTGTAGTGTTGGGTGGTAGGTGGAGAGGGTTGTCTGTGTACATGAGGCAATGTCTACATTGCCTCAAGATGTCCAGATTCATCAGATAGACAGGAGAGAACACCGGCAGCTGACCCTTGGACATGCCTGAATATAAAACTAATTTCCCCTAGATAAGTGAGGAAAGTGAGTACAAGAGCTATTTTACTCTAAGCAAGTGAGAAAAGTATGTACAAAACTTGTTTGCTTCTAGGTAATGAGGAAGATTGAGTGCTATAGCCCTTAAGGCTAAACAACACACCTGATACACTTGTAATAGGTGACTCTATCATCAGGCACACTGACATCCCGCTCACCTGGCTGAACAAGGAGAAGGTCATGGTGAGCTGCCTGTCAGGCGCTAGGATCCGCCACATAACACAAGCACTCAGGTCGCTCCAAGGCAAGTACAAATATGACTCAGTCATTGTCCATGCTGGTGTGAATGACCTGAGACGTACCTCCCTGGACTACATGAAAAGAGACATAGAGGAGCTCACTGAGCAAGTAACCCAGGCCGGTATGACCCTGACCTTGAGTAGCATCTTACCCTCACCAAGAATGATGCCACAATATGAAGACAAGATGATCAATTTCAACAATTGGCTTAAGTATTGGTGTCATTCAAAGGGGATCCAATGCCTGTCAGCCTAGGATGACATGCTCGACAAGCCACGATGCTTCACTAGGGACGGCTTGCACCTGTCACCCTTGGGCTTTCGGATATTGGCAAAGGCTCTTGCCACCCCCATAGTGCCTTTTTTAGGCAAGGCTCAAAAGACAAACCCACCTCCATAGGTATCACAAGGGATAAGAAACTAAGAGTAATGCTACTCAAGTCTAAACCTCAAGATGCACACACTCGAAACTCCCCTTAGCATGGAGAACATCGATATCTGTGCAGTAACAGAAGCCTGGTTCAAGGCTCCTGACACCCCAGCACTACCAGGTTATACCTCATACCGTGCTTTTCGGCCCCAAAACCTGGACCGAACCACAAAAGGAGGGGGAATATCAATATTCGTCAAAGATACCCACACCTCCAGGTTGGTGGCACAGCATGAAGCATCAGAGACTATCCATGTGCAACTAACAGTAGGTAAAACTGCCTTCCAGTTTATAGCCTGCTACAGACCACCCTCCCAAACCCAGGAACCCCACTCGGCCTTCCTGAGAATACTGGAAAATATGAAGGTCTCTCCAAACACCATTATATTGGGCGACTTCAACTACCCAAACATAGACTGGGAGCATTACTCTAGCTCCAACACCCTAGCCCAAAGGTTCCTAGAATTTATAAACTCAAATGCTATGGAACAACTTGTTACCACTCCCACAAGAGTGGAAAACATACTGGACCTGATCATCACCAACATGGGGGCTCTATGCTCCAGACCAGAAGTGTATCCCTCACTGGTAAGATCAGACCATAAACTAATCTCACTGGATATTCACATCCGACCCCACCCCTGCCCAGAAAACCACAGTGAAAAACTTCTCTAAAGCAAATTTCACACTCCTCAAAACCAAGGTGGAATCCTTCAAAGCCCCCGGGCCTGTGGAAAATACGGCCCAGTCCGCAGAATCCTTTATAAACGCATTCTATGAACACATTCAGGAATGCATGGATCATGCAATCCCAAATAAAACCAAGACCCAATCCTCCAAAGGCAGTCGTCCTGTCTGGTGGACCCCAGCCATAAACAAACTATACAATAGAAGGAGGAAGCTACTACACGATAGAGCAAAATCCCAAAAAGGGAAGGCATCTCTGATCAGTATTAGCAAAAAACTAGAGGCACTCATAAAATCATCTAAGGCCAGCTTCGAGAGATAAATTGCACAGGACACTAAGGATAATCACAATGCTTTCTTTAGTTATGTTAGGAACCTGGGTGGGAATTCCCAGATATGCTCAGAATTAGTCCAAAATGACAAAAAATACACCCAACCCACAGACATTGCCAACATCCGAGCTGACAGGTTCAGCACAAACTTCTCCCCCCCTCCCCACCAAAAGGGCAAATATCTATCCCAGCAGAGTGCTGCCCCCCTGACATCTCAGATGCTCAGCTAAGAGCCACCCTCTCCAAAGCAAAAAACACAGCATCAATGGGACCAGATGGTGTCCCGGGCTGCGTCCTACATGAACTCCAAGAATAGCTAAACCCAAACATAAAACTACTGTTCAATCTCAGCCTTACTACAGGATATGTACCCAAAGAGTGGCGTACAGCAACAGTGGTCCCTCTCCACAAAGGTGGTGCCTCAATGGATCCTGGAAACTATCGCCCCCATAAGCCTGACTAGCTTGGTCTGCAAAGCTATGGAAAGGATCATAATGGACCTCATAAATAAAGATATTGGGGACCTACAGACACTGGATCCTACCCAGTTTGGCTTTGTTAAGGGCAGATCCTGCCTCTTAAACCTGGTTGATTTCTTTGAAACAGTCACCAAGGCCATTGACGAGGGCAAGGTGGTCCACACAGCCTACCTGGACCTCGCAAAAGCCTACGATACAATACCCCACTCGGGCATTATATATAAGCTCACCAGCTTAAATATAAACCCCTATGTCACTAGATGGGTTGCAAACTGGCTCAAGGACAGAACCCACATGGTTAGAATTGCTGGAGCCATGTCAGACTCCAAACCAGTTACAAGTGGCGTCCCACAAGGCTCAGTCCTGGGACCTCTCTTGTTCGGTATATATTTCTCGGAGGTACAGGCCAACACGGAAGGACTGTGGCTGACCAAGTTCGCAGATGACTGCAAACTAGGTGCCATAATCGACTCTCCAGCCAATACAAGCATCCTCCAAAAGGGCCTCATAGAAACAGACAACTGGTGCCAGAGCCATGGCCTCAAGCTAAACGCCAAAAGTGTATAGTCATCCCTTTGGCAAAAACAAAGTGCCCACAAATTACCACATAGGTGGTAATTTGCAAAAAACCCAGCAATCTCATTTGAAAAACCCAGGTGGATGAGTCGTCGATAATACCAGAATGAGGAATGTTGTTGAAAGCCTTTGAGAGATCTAGGTAGGCTGTGTGGACATCATTACCCTCATCTAATGCCTTGGTAACTGTCTCTAAGAAATCCACTAGGTTTAGGGGGCATGGTCTGCCCTTAACAAAGCCAAACTGGGAGGGGTTAAAGGTTTGGAGGTACCCAATGTCTCTGTGACTGAGATCCATGATGATGTTCTCCATAGCCTTGCAGACCAGGCTAGTCAGGTCTATAGGGCAATAGGTCCCATGGTCCATTCTGGTGCCACCTTTGTGGAGTGGGATAACTGTTGCTGTGTGCCATTCAGATGGCACAAAGCCTGATGTGAGGCTATTATTGAACATGGTACGTAGGTGGGGAGCCAGTACGTTCTGAAGTTCGTGTAAAACGCAGCCTGGGATGTTGTCTGGACCCATGGATGCTGTGATATTGGCTTTAGAGTGTGCAGCTTTTACCTGAGTAGTTGTGAGCACAGGGACTCTGCACTCTTCCTGTATAGATATGGGCCCTTTAGGGGGTGAGAGGGGGGAAAGGTAGCACTGAACCTATCTGCCAGGATGTTGGCAATATCAGTTGGTTCTGTAATGTTCATGCCTTTGTGCTGTAACTCAGAGCAGATCTGGGTGTTGACATCAAGATATTTGACATAGCTATAGAATGCTTTGTGGTTGTTGTTGGAATTAGTGATGGTTCTGTTTTCATAGCTAGCTTTGGAGGATCTTATAGGGGATCTCTCCTTCTTACTGAGGCTGACCAGGAAGCTCCTCCATGCATGGGATTGTACTCTTTTGCAACAGTGTCTTCCTCCTGTTGTACAGTTTGTTTATTGTAGGGGACCACCATATTGGCTTCCTTAATTAGGAGTATAGAGTCTTGGTTCTGTTTGGGATAGCACGATCCATGCACTCGTAAGTGCTTATAGAGTGCATTTGTGTAGGATTCAGCAGTTGTAACAGTATTGTTCATCTGCATGGGTGTCACGCGTTCACCACATCTGTCTTAAAAAGCATGAAGTTGGCTTTGTAGACATATTATACTGTGGTTCCCTTAATGGGGGGGTGGGAGCGGGATGTGGATATCAATGGTGTTTAGCTGATGGTCGGATTGGACCAACGAGGAGTTGACTTCAGGTGTGGAACACCGGTCACTCATGTTGGTAATGCCTAGGTCTAGGATATTGTTGCCCCTGGTGGGTGTGTGGATATGTTGATCCAGGGCATTGGTGTTTATGAATTCCAGAAAGTGTTGAGCTAATGAGTTGGTACACGAGTAGTTTTCTCAGTTAATGGTGGGGTAGATTCAGTGAGACTATGTGATGAGTGTGGTGTGGTGCGAATGTTTACCTTCTCCACATGATTGTCAGGGTCAGGCTTGGCTGTAGAGCTGTACCTCCACTATGGCTAGATAAGTGCATCTCTCACAGGCTGTAGTGTTGGGTGGTAGGTGGAGAGGGTTGTTCTGTACATGAGGCAATGTCTACATTGCCTCAAGATGTCCAGATTCATCAGATAGACAGGAGAGAACACAGCTGACCCTTGGACATGCCTGAATAGAAAACTAATTTCCCCTAGATAAGTGAGGAAAGTGAGTACAAGAGCTATTTTACTCTAAGCAAGTGAGAAAAGTATGTACAAAACTTGTTTGCTTCTAGGTAATGAGGAAGATTGAGTGCTATAGCCCTTAAGGCTAAACAACACACCTGATACACTTGTAATAGGTGACTCTATCATCAGGCACACTGACATCCCGCCACCTGGCTGAACAAGGAGAAGGTCATGGTGAGCTGCCTGTCAGGCTAGGATCCGCCACATAACACAAGCACTCAGGTCGCTCCAAGGCAAGTACAAATATGACTCAGTCATTGTCCATGCTGGTGTGAATGACCTGAGACGTACCTCCCTGGACTACATGAAAAGAGACATAGGAGCTCACTGAGCAAGTAACCCAGGCGGTATGACCCTGACCTTGAGTAGCATCTTACCCTCACCAAGAATGATGCCACAATATGAAGACAAGATGATCAATTTCAACAATTGGCTTAAGTATTGGTGTCATTCAAAGGGGATCCAATGCCTGTCAGCCTAGGATGACATGCTCGACAAGCCACGATGCTTCACTAGGGACGGCTTGCACCTGTCACCCTTGGGCTTTCTCGGATATTGGCAAAGGCTCTTGCCACCCCATAGTGCCTTTTTTAGGCAAGGCTCAAAAGACAAACCCACCTCCATAGGTATCACAAGGGATAAGAAACTAAGAGTAATGCTACTCAAGTCTAAACCTCAAGATGCACACACTCGAAACTCCCCTTAGCATGGAGAACATCGATATCTGTGCAGTAACAGAAGCCTGGTTCAAGGCTCCTGACACCCCAGCACTACCAGGTTATACCTCATACCGTGCTTTTCGGCCCCAAAACCTGGACCGAACCACAAAAGGAGGGGGAATATCAATATTCGACAAAGATACCCACACCTCCAGGTTGGTGGCACAGCATGAAGCATCAGAGACTATCCATGTGCAACTAACAGTAGGTAAAACTGCCTTCCAGTTTATAGCCTGCTACAGACCACCCTCCCAAACCCAGGAACCCCACTCGGCCTTCCTGAGAATACTGGAAAATATGAAGGTCTCTCCAAACACCATTATATTGGGCTTACTTCAACTACCCAAACATAGACTGGGAGCATTACTCTAGCTCCAACACCCTAGCCCAAAGGTTCCTAGAATTTATAAACTCAAATGCTATGGAACAACTTGTTACCACTCCCACAAGAGGGGAAAACATACTGGACCTGATCATCACCAACATGGGGACTCTATGCTCCAGACCAGAAGTGTATCCCTCACTGGTAAGATCAGACCATAAACTAATCTCACTGGATATTCACATCCCACCCCCACCCCCTGCCCAGAAAACCACAGTGAAAAACTTCTCTAAAGCAAATTTCACACTCCTCAAAACCGAGGTGGAATCCTTCAAAGCCCCGGCCTGTGGAAAATACGCCCAGTCCAGAATCCTTTATAAACGCATTCTATGAACACATTCAGGAATGCATGGATCATGCAATCCCAAATAAAACCAAGACCCAATCCTCCAAAGGCAGTCGTCCTGTCTGGTGGACCCCAGCCATAAACAAACTATACAATAGAAGGAGGAAGCTACTACACGATAGAGCAAAATCCCAAAAAGGGAAGGCATCTCTGATCAGTATTAGCAAAAAACTAGAGGCACTCATAAAATCATCTAAGGCCAGCTTCGAGAGATAAATTGCACAGGACACTAAGGATAATCACAATGCTTTCTTTAGTTATGTTAGGAACCTGGGTGGGAATTCCCAGATATGCTCAGAATTAGTCCAAAATGACAAAAAATACACCCAACCCACAGACATTGCCAACATCCGAGCTGACAGGTTCAGCACAAACTTCTCCCCCCCTCCCCACCAAAAGGGCAAATATCTATCCCAGCAGAGTGCTGCCCCCTGACATCTCAGATGCTCAGCTAAGAGCCGCCCTCTCCAAAGCAAAAAACACAGCATCAATGGGACCAGATGGTGTCCCGGGCTGCGTCCTACATGAACTCCAAGAATAGCTAAACCCAAACATAAAACTACTGTTCAATCTCAGCCTTACTACAGGATATGTACCCAAAGAGTGGCATACAGCAACAGTGGTCCCTCTCCACAAAGGTGGTGCCTCAATGGATCCTGGAAACTATCGCCCCATAAGCCTGACTAGCTTGGTCTGCAAAGCTATGGAAAGGATCATAATGGACCTCATAAATAAAGATATTGGGGACCTACAGACACTGGATCCTACCCAGTTTGGCTTTGTTAAGGGCAGATCCTGCCTCTTAAACCTGGTTGATTTCTTTGAAACAGTCACCAAGGCCATTGACGAGGGGAAGGTGGTCCACACAGCCTACCTGGACCTCGCAAAAGCCTACGATACAATACCCCACTCGGGCATTATATATAAGCTCACCAGCTTAAATATAAACCCCTATGTCACTAGATGGGTTGCAAACTGGCTCAAGGACAGAACCCACATGGTTAGAATTGCTGGAGCCATGTCAGACTCCAAACCAGTTACAAGTGGCGTCCCACAAGGCTCAGTCCTGGGACCTCTCTTGTTCGGTATATATTTCTCGGAGGTACAGGCCAACACGGAAGGACTGTGGCTGACCAAGTTCGCAGATGACTGCAAACTAGGTGCCATAATCGACTCTCCAGCCAATACAAGCATCCTCCAAAAGGGCCTCATAGAAACAGACAACTGGTGCCAGAGCCATGGCCTCAAGCTAAACGCCAAAAAGTGTATAGTCATCCCCTTTGGCAAAAACAAAGTGCCCACAAATTACCACATAGGTGGTAATCCATTGAGTACAGAAGAAGTAATTAGGGACCTGGGGACCCAAGTTGATAGCAATCTCTCATTTGAAAACCACGTGGCCAAAGTGGTTAGAAAAACATTTTATATAGCCCACCTAATCATGAAGGGATTCACATCTAGATCAGGGGAGGTCATCGTGCCTCTTTACTCATCCCTCATCAGGCCCATAATTGAGTACAATGCCCCTTTTGGGATTTACCTTACCAGACACCTGCAGCAACTGGAAAGACCCCAAAAGTACCTCACCAAGAGGATCAAAGGGCTCAAACAGATGCCATATGCTGCCCGGTTAAAGAAACTCCAGCTCTACTCAGTGGCATACCGCCTGCTCAGAGGCGATCTGTGCCTGACGTATAAAGCCATGTCCAACCCCAAAATTAATGGACATGCTGCACCTCAGAAAATCCAAATCCCATTGAGCTACGTGCTCGAGAGACTTGAACCTCAGCACTGAAATAAATAGGACATGTTGGAGGGACAGATTCATAACCCAGAGGCTCTCTTCACTCTGGAATAAAATCCCAGTCCAGGTTAGGCAGAGTACCTCATTGACTCTCTTCAAGAGGAATCTTGATGAGTGGATGGGAGATTGTAGGTTTACCCTGGGTATCACTTCTGTGTCACTGTTAGACAGAGGCACAGTATACTAACCTCGAAAAAGGGCATAGCAAAATTCATTTAAAATGGGTGGTGAAAGCCCAACACACTCTGGCTAGGCTTATAAATACTCTAGGGCAGATAGCCTAGTATGAACCTATGAAGCTATGAACCTATAGTAATTAGTAGCTTACATAGTGCTTACAAGTTCTGAACAAGTGCTGAGCATGAATAAGCAAACCAGATAGGGTCTTGGATAACATAAACACACTGTCCCCCCCAACAGGTACACAATCATATATCCATGTACACCACAGAGCCCCTGTACCCACAACTGTGCAGGTACAAGCTGCACTCAGGCTGCATGGGACCTGTCCACATCACAGGTTGTATCATACACATATGGCAAGAAAAGTTGCTCTCCACATACACATCATGTAAAACATAGCTCCATGTCAGGCTGTGTACATACTGAATGGTGCACACCAACAGGTATCACAACCCACAAAGGGGGAGACACCACTGATAATTGGAAGTACTGCACTACTACCCTGCTGAGTCTGGTGTGAAAGGCCATGAACCTTGATCAAATTATTTGATGTGAGCAGTACAGATGTAGATGACAGTAAGGTTGATTTCACACTGATATCATAACCTTGCCAGGTCATAGGACATCATCACCCATACTGTGCTCCACCTACACTCGGTATACTAGATGTACATTCCTATGTCACAGGAGTGTTTTGCAAAGGGACTGCTGGCAGAACCAACACTACAGAAGGTGTCTGAATAATACATGCTCATCACACCAGTGCCAGCTACAGAAAGACAGGGTTAATTAATTGAATTCCCCGTCATTGTAGTCCATACCACACAGACAAACAGAAGGTATCTGTCTATTGAAGTATGCAAATGACTATGACCTAGGAGCAATAGCCGACTCAAGAGTGTTGTGGACAACATGCAGAAGGGGCTTTGTGGGTGAAGTGTGTGTGACATATGGCAACAATCTGACAGCTACAAATTGCATTGTCACCCCTATGTTAATAACCCTGTACCCATGAACTACCACCTAGGCAGCGGTCAATATAATGGACATTGTGTGTAAGGGATGCAGTTGGGCAGTTGTCTTTCCTGTGATAGCTACGTCACCACACCTGTCAGGTAGTCATATGTGGCAAACCTAATAATGACAGGGTGCCATCCATGAATATAGAGATCATTGTCCAGCCATACACAACACTCAAGTGACCCATAACAGATCACATATTTCCTTTAAGGGGTATTGGCCATGTGCAGATGGCCTACACCAGCCTTCCCATTCCCAATCTCCACTATGAAGCATGATGCATACCCTGAATAAATCCATGTCCAACCCAGTGATGTTGGACATGCTACACGTACACATCCTGATCTCAAACATATACTTCCTGGACACCCACCTTCCACATGCTGAACAGATCCTTATCCTATATGCTTTACATAGTCCTGCCATACTATGCATTCCTGTCCGTCAAAGCTGCACATCGCTCCCCTCTCAGAAATGGTGTGATGACTGCATGGTAAATGTATCATTAACCCTGTGGATCAGTAATGTGGCACTGATCCACCTGGCCCCAGAGACCTGCCTGTCGGCTACAGCCAGGTACCCTTTCATCCTAGATTCATACATGGCCCATGGCATATAGCCTACTAGTTGACTTTGACTGTACATGCTATAGTTGATATTCATCCCTGCAAATACCATCTGGCTAGCCAGTGTCCCATGTGTATCACTTGTGCAACACAGGTGATACATGGCAGGATGTTGAATTGCTGTACAGTGCCGCGTAGATGTATATGGCAGAACACATACATGTAAAACCTTATATGAGCAAGTCTGCAGGGTCACAGGTCATGTCGGTTAAGGCAGTGTAAGTCTTTATATGTGACATACACAGCATCAAGGTTAACTGCATTAATGTGGACACATCCAGCCATGTGCTGATAGGTAGGAACACCAGTACAGGCAAACAGACATGCCCACATCAAGACAGCATCCACATGGAGTATGAGCAATATAATCAGGTGACACACACACATATATGGTGATAATATCCACTCACCAGTGAGTGTCACATGGGTGTGACACAAGCATGTCAGTGTCATGTAGATTTGCAAATACAACTGTTTAATCATAATAAATGTGATACACATGTATGTTTAGCTGTAGCTCTGTATGTCTCTGTGAGTTACTGTGACTTGTCTCCATAATTATGACTTCCAAGTATGCCACGTGCAAGGCTACCCCCTTTTACCCACTTGGAGGATGAGGCCCTCACCCAATACCTACATGACAATCATGATATCCTGTTCAGCCATGTGCCACAGGATGCACAGCAGGGGGATGCCCTGTGGATGGAACTTCACAGGAGGGTTACTGACGTGGATGGCCACAACTGCACATACCAGCAGATGCACAGACACTGTACAGACCTCACTAGATGGGCAAAACAGTGTGCAAATGCAATCGCCAGGGAACAAGGGGCAACAGGTGGTGGACCACCAACCCAGACCCCACTCACATGTACCGAGGAGCTACTGGCCAACCCAGGGACACTTGCAGAACCACATCCACAAGCCTTAGCCAATATTGTGGAGGTGGGTGTCTCTCAACCACTGAGCCTGGAGTTGCCTGGTAAGTCAGTACTGCACCTATAACAACTATATTCCATATAGATGCATGTGTCACTGTACAATATGTAATGTAACATCATATTCAAGGCATGTATACACACATGCCACATACTATAGTATGCTACTCTGTGCAAGCACACATGTGCATACACCATAGTATAGTCTAATGTACTGGTGTATGTGTTAACATGCATATTGCACCCTGTAGCCATCATACAGCTGTGGATAATGCTCATACTGCTGTGTTACTCCTATTTAGGTACCTCTGGTGTTCCACAGTGACAGCAGTCAGTTGCAGGTGAGACTGTTATTATTTATCAGGCATCGTATTGCACAGATCTATCTGCCATGTGGCCATTTACAACATGTACACATAATGTGTGGTCCTGTCACAATATACAGGTCAGACCTGCAATGCATCACAATGCCTTCCCATGTGCAACACTTGGCAAACTATGTGAATCACCTCACTGACATGAATCCTCACAAACTGTCATTGCCAGATGTGTGGACAGCTGTGCACACAATGGTGGAGGTGCTGTTCACTGTAGGGACATGTACTACAGATCAGAACTACACATGTGGGGAATACAAACAGTACTACACAGTGGTCTGGAGTATGGCCAGCCCACAGGATTCAATGGTGTGGATCATAGCCCTGCTATGAATGTCACACAATGTGATGTGCTATCTTGACATGTCCATGACATCTAGTGGCCTGGCTGCAACACTGCCTAACTAACCTGAAAACATATCCCACACACCGCCCTTTGTCTGCATAACCCTGTCATATGACATCTATGGGTGTATGTCATATAGGACACACAGACATTTGAAATAGGTGCCCGTCACAATAATTTGGCCAACACATGTACACACACGGCCATGGAGGATGGCCAGAGACATGAAGCAACACACACACAGTAGACATGATGTGCTTGTGTGTACACCCTGTCATACAATGGCTACACGTGGTTCAACTATGGCCTTTGTGTTATGGTTATATTGTAGATGTGGAACACTAGACATCCTACAGGCCTGTGCACATCTTGTGTAGGTGTGACATCAATCCACCACATAAGTTGTGTTGAACATCTTGAGGGTGTCACAACATGACAGCAGTCACCTGTACAGTATCCACATCAGCCCACAGATACAGTACATTCCCCTTGCTGGTGTCAGACATCAATATCATACTTGCTCCTCGTGTGTGTGCGTGTGTGAGCACGTGTGTATGTGTGTGTGTGTGTGTGTGTGTGTGTGTGTGTGTGTGTGTGTGTGTGTGTGTGTGTGTGGTACACAGATGTCATGTGGGACATGGTGTACCAACTTGTTTGCCATGTCTGGCCATAGTTGCCAGGCAGCAGCAATATGGTTGCAGATGTGCAGGGGTGTCATCCGTATACCCTTCAGTGACCTGTGTCACACATTCCACATCATGGTTTAGTGTGTATACACCTCAGTGGCGTGGGTCACATTCCACTATATATGTATTGTAGCTGAACACAGTCATGGCTATGAACTGTGTCTGTAACTCACATTGTATAGCAATAGAGATGCCTCATGATTCCCTGCAATGGCCATGCACATCAGCTAAATGTGCAGTATATCTGTAGGGCAGACACACAGCACTGCATTGAGACACCATTACCCCACTATATATTTGACAGGACACCATTGTGTTAAACATGTATGCGTGTCATTGCACACGTCAGCAGATCACATGTCATACTACATGTGATTGTCAAGTTCATATGCCACACATCAGGCAGGTGTACTGTTATCCTGTGCTGGTCTACATGGTGTAACACAGGGATGTATGCTAACTACTACTATGATTGTGTAATTTGCATGCCGTCTGCTATGACACATGCATGCTGTTGTGTGCAAACCAGGGATGTATGATAACTACCACTATTATTGTCTGCACTGCATGCTGTCTGCCATACCACATGCATGTTGCATGCCTTCTGTCATATCACATGCATGCATGTGTGTGTGTGTGTGTGTGTGTGTGTGTGTGTGTGTGTGTGTGTGTGTGTGTGTGTGTGTGTGTGTGTGTGTGTGTGTGTGTGTGTGTGTGTGTGTGTGTGTGTGTGTGTGTGTGTGTGTGTGTGTGTGTGTGTCTGTTGTATAGATTGTAATGTACAGTTCTTGTCTGCCCACACAGGTGATATAGGTGCATTGCCCTCCTGCGGTACATCTGATGTTAGTGTCCCCACAGATTCAAGCAGTGATGATGAACGTATGATTGAGGCACAGGCAGGGTTGTCAGGGGCTGAAACTGTGCCATTGGTTGCCATTCTGGCTATATCCTCCTCACCCCCACACACAGATCCCATGCCTGCACATACCCCATCACCAGTGGTCATAGAGGAAAGACAGTTGTCATGTGGTAGCTTGGAACAGGAAAGTGTAGGGGCTATGGAAGGTGTGCCTGCACACCATGGTGTCATCCAACTGACTGGTGGTGGCCCACACAGGCACGTGGCCAGTGCTGCTCGTAGGAGGACCTCTGGCCAACATGCTCCTGCAAGACAGAGCACAGCAGCTGGTGTCACCATACGCATGTTTCAGGCTGTAATGGAGGCACAGGCACATGCTGAATGGCACAACAGAGAAGATCAGAGGCTTCAGAGGGCTGCTGTCCGTTCTTTAAACAACAACATCCAGGCAATGGTAAATGCTCAACAGCAGATTGCTGAAGCGTTGGCTAGATGGTTGGGTGACATGGTTGGAGTCCTTGACCATGGCATGACAATCTGTGAGGATGAGCTGTCTGTGTTGGAACATCTGGTAGGAGTGAGGCATCGGGCATGTGGACGTAGGCCTGCTACATCACCTGTTTCAGGTCTACGTGTAGGAGCTACCTCACATGTCCGCTCCCATAGTGGCGGTAGCAGCAGCAGTGCATCTGGTGCTGTGCTGTCCACACCATGACACAGCAGGCCATGTGCACATGGCCCGGGATGGTCCCAACAGGGACACGGTTCCAGTGGACAAGTGATATCAGACAGTACTCAATCTGCACCTCTGCCTGGTAGTGCCCGTGCAACCCCTGGCAGGCACAGGTCACATGTCCATGGCCGGATACCGTGAACTGTAAAACCTGGCATGTACAGTCTGCAGCTGTCAATAATACCCCTATGTAGGCCAGACACATACCAGAACTGTGTGCATACATACACGCACACACTGGAAACATATGTAGGGCACCGCAACACACACATGCATAACATCCACACACGCCCAATTAGATCAAAGGCCCTAACCCACACACACTATGTCATCCAATGGTGCAGCCTAGGCCTCTGGCAAACATTATCACCCTGTGCATATGATGATGCCTGTGCCGCATCCCTGACATCCACACCATCGGTGCAGGGACATGCTCATATGGTCTGATGCACAGGGTGAACAGACTTGGAAGATAAGTGTAGTTTACAATTGTTGAGTACTGTTGAGAGGCAGCAGACATACCATGTACTACAGGTGTACAATGCATTTCATACTGTTACCAGTATGTGTTTTGTGTAACAACAGTAACTGCATGTTGGTCATGATGTTCTGCTGTCCTCCTTCAGGTCTAATTGCACGTGCCGGTAGATGTCAGTGTTTGCAGTTAGTGTCCCATATGTCAATGTGGACTACTCACAGGTATATATGAATATACCAGCATGCACCGTGTAGCTGCCACATAACAGTGAGAATGTCCCATGTTCCAAACAAGTCTACTGATCCAAGAGCGTGATAGCTGTATATTAAGCTACTGTGGCTACAGATGTGACATCCATACAGGGTGACATCACAGGTACAGTTACATGGAGTGGTGAGGTAAGAGAGCGGTCTAGCTGATTACAAGGGTAGAGGCCAGTGGGAAGTGTGATGCCTCATTGGGAAGCAGTAATACACATTCCCATGACAGGATGCCAACACACAACTGCACCCACACACTCAGGTATTAACACACATGTATTCAGTGACACAGTAACACACCCACACACTCATGGATTCACCGACACAGTAACACACACTCACACATAGTTGCTACTGTTGAGGTGAGGACCCCTACATATGTGCAAATCATCATTACAGTACTGTGCACCTACATGACGTGCCACATAGAATACACATGTACAGGTAGTCAGTATGGCCTAAGATCGGGGACATCAACATGGATAGTAGATTGCATTGCCTGGATGAGGGGAGGGGTCTTATCAGTTCAGTATGGTAACATAAATCCTCACTCCAGGGACCAGACAGCCATACATACATACACACACACTGTGGTATTCAGTATTGAATACACCTATGTCACGCACATACAGTTACCTCACATATGTGAGATACATGCCCCTGTCTATGTCCTGCTTTCTACATTGCAGTCTGTACAGATGTGTACACTAGTGTACAAGAGAGTGAGCAACAACTGAGATTTATTCCCCACCATACGTGACACATATGGACACACACACAACTACACATGCTAGTACTGTGAATCAAAGACCTGCCTAGCTCATGATATGTATGACAGACTTACAGCAGTATTGCATGCGGTTACAAAGTGTACTGATGCTTCCTTTGGCAACAGTGCTGATATATGCACATGGGACGTCTTAACTGTTAACAGGTGTCAAGTGATTTACATTCGCAGTCACCCTGACCGCTATCTAAGTTGTGTGTTATGTCCTTCAATTAATGAAACCATTGCTTACCAGTTATACAGGTTATTGTAGGACCACTTGTGACACACCTGTGAGCTGTCCTCAGCAAACATCCATCTGCAAAGATGCCCCACCACTTAGTTATTTCCACACATCTGTCCATACCTGAGGTACATCTTTCCATACATTCAGCATATCACCATATACAGTTGGCAATTTTGAGGCTGCATTGCAACTGCATGATGTACTAGGATACATTTCACCTGCATACATCAGCAACTGCACATGCATGTTATCTGAATGCACACCACTACATGTACATGTGTATAGGTCCTACAATCCTGTCATTTGGGCATGTTAGTAGGCATTGCAATTGGTGGACATGTGTAATGAAATACATGACACATGGACTGTTGTATGATATGATAGGTGTAATGGGTGACCGGTACAGATAGAATGTTACCTCTGTCAACATTGATATCACACCTTATGTACTGCTAGCATTCAGCAGCCATGGACCTACATTCCATGTGCATGTGTGTAATGGCTGTAGCCACCTGTTTGCCCAAAGGACAACAACAACTATGCTCTTTACATGTATGTTGTGTGTGTGTGTGTGTGTGTGTGTGTGTGTGTGTGTGTGTGTGTGTGTGTGTGTGTGTGTGTGTGTGTGTGGCATGTACATACCCAGGGCAAGTACATGTATGTCATATCCATACATGAGGGTGTGTACTGGTGTACAGCAACAGTCATCTGCTAATGCTGTAAATAACCGAGGGCCCCTGGTATGTGTACAGCTGACCTGGTTACAGGCAGTGGTATCATTGCATTGCATAACACATGATGCAACAGTGTCAGTACATGGATACTCTCTACAGTTGATGTAGAGCTTGGTACAGTCCACTGGTCAAGGGTCACATGGTGGTGTAATCTTATATGTCCTACAACATGTATGGATGCGTGTTGGTGGTCCGAGGGCATGGTGATGTCTGAGGTTTACATCCTAGAATGCAGCATGTGACACTGTGTCCTGCACA